>NW_024081531.1:361466-412379 GCF_003009895.1 Hyaena hyaena
CCAGCATCTAGAGTCCTCTGATTTGCTCATTTTAGCCACTCTGGCTGGCGTGAGGTGATATCTCAGTGTGGTTTTGATTTGTATTTCCCTGATGAGGAGGGATGCTGAGCATCGTTTCATGTGTCTGTTGGACATCTGGATGTCCTCTTTAGAGAAGTGTCTGTTCATGTCTTCTGCCCATTTCTTCACTGGGTTATTTGTATTTTGAGTGTGGAGTTTGGTGAGTTCCTTATGGACTTTGGATACTAGCCTTTAATCTGATATGTCATTTGCAGCTATCTTTTCCCATTCTGTCACTTGCCTATTAGTTTTATTGATTCCTTTGCTGTGCAGCTTTTTATCTTGATGAGGTCCCAATAGTTTATTTTTCCTCTTGATTCCCTTGCCTGTGGGGATGTGTCAAGTAAGAAATTGCTGTAGTTGAGGTCAAGGAGGTTGTTTCCTGCTTTCTCCTTTAGGATTTTGATAGTTTCCTGTCTCACATTCAGGTCCTTTATCCATTTTAAGTTTATTTTGTGTATGGTGTGGGAAAATGATCTAGTTTCATTCTTCTGCATGTTGCTGTCCAGTTTTCCCAGCACCATCTGTTAAAGAGGCTATCTTTTTTCCATTGGATACTCTTTCCTGCTTTGTAAAGATTAATTGGCTGTATACTTTTGGGTCTAATTCTGAGTTCTCAATTCTGTTCCATTGGTCTATGTGTCTGTTTTTGTGCCAATACCATACTGCCTTGATGATGACAGCTTTGTAGTAGAGGCTAAAGTCTGGGATGGTGATGCCTCTCATTTTGGTTTTCTTCTTCAGTACTACTTTGGCTATTCGGGGTCTTTTGTGGTTCCATACAAATTTTAGGATAGTTTGTTCTCGTTTTGAGAATAATGCTGGTGCAATTTTGATTGGGTTTGCATTGAATGTGTAGATTGCTTTGGGTAATAATGACATTTTAACTATATTTATTCTTCCAATCTATAAGCATGGAATGTTTTTCCATTTCTTTGTGACTTCTTCAATTTCCTCCA
Organism: Hyaena hyaena; assembly: GCF_003009895.1. Lineage (NCBI taxonomy): Eukaryota > Metazoa > Chordata > Mammalia > Carnivora > Hyaenidae > Hyaena > Hyaena hyaena. The sequence continues at coordinate 362,486 of NW_024081531.1, forward strand.
TAACTTTTCTATAGTTTTCATCATACAGATCTCGTATATCTTTGGTTAGGTTTATTCCTAGGTATTCTATGGTTTTTTGTGCAATTGTGAATGGAATCAGTTTCTTGGTTTCTCTTTCTGTTGTTTCATTGTTGGTATATAAAAATGCAACGGATTTTTGTACATTGATTTTGTATCCTACAACTTTGCTGAATTATGGATCAGCTCTAGTAGGCTTTTGGCAGAGTCTGTCGGGTTTTCTATGTAGAGTATCATGTCATCTGCAAAAAGTGAGGGTTTGACTTCTTCTTTACCAAATCTGATGCCTTTGATTTCCTTTTGTTGTCTGATGGCTGATGCTAGGACTTCCAGCACTATGTTAAACAACAGTGGTGAGAGTGGACATCCTTGTCGTGTTCCTGATCTCAGGGGGAAAGCTCTCAATTTTTCCCGGTTGAGGATGATGTTAACTGAGAGCTTCTCATAGATGGCTTTTATGATGTTTAAATAAGTTCCTTCTATCCCAACTTTTCGAGGGTCTTTATTAAGAAGGGATGCTGTATTTTGTCAAATGCTTTTTCTGCATCTATCGACAGGATCATCTGGTTTTTACCTTTTCTTTTGTTGATGTGCTGTATCACATTGATTGATTTGCAAATATTGAACCAGACCTGTAACCCAGGAATGAATCCCACTTGATTATGGTTGATAATTCCTTTTATTTGCTGTTGGATTTGATTTGTAAGTATATTGATGAGGATTTTTGCATCTGTATTCATCAAGGATATAGGCCTGTAGTTCTCTTTTTTTGGTGGATCTCTGTCTGGCTTGGGAATCAGAGTTGAGCATCTTTTCATGTGTCTTTTAGTCATCTGGGTGTCTTCTTTGGAAAGGTGTCTATTCATGTCTTCTGCCCATTTCTTCACTGGACTATTTGTTTTTTTGGGTGTTGAGGTTGGTAAGTTCTTTATAGATTTTGAATATTAACTCTTTATATGATAGGTCATTTGTAAGTATCTTCTCCCATTTCTTTGGCTGCTTTTTAGTTTTGCTGATTGTTTCCTCCACTGTGTAGAAGGTATTTATCTTGATGACGTCTCAATAGTTCATTTTTTTTTTGTTTTCCTTGCCTCCAGAGACATGTCAAGTAAGAAGTTACTGTGGCCAAGGTCAAAGAGGTTGTTTTCTGTTTTCTCCTCTAGGATTTTGATGACTTCCTGTCTTATGTTTAGGTCTTTCATCTATTTTGATTTTAATTTTGTGTATGGTGTAAGAAAAGTGGCCCAGGTTCATACTTCTGCATGTTCTGTCCAGCTTTCCCAAAACCATTTGCTGAAGACATGGTCTTTTTTTCCATTGGATAGTCTTTTCTTCTTTGTTGAATGTTAGCTGGCCATACATTTGGGGGTCTATTTCTGGGTTCTCTATTCTATTCCAATGATTTGACTTTCTCTTTCTGTACCGGTACCATACTGCCTTGATTATTGTAACTTTGTAATACAGCTTGAAGTCCAGAACTGTGGTGCCTCTAGATATGGATTTCTTTTTCAACATTCCTTTGGCTATTCAGGGTCTTTTGGTTCCATACAAATTTTAGAATTGTTTGTTCTAGCGCTGTGAAGAATGCTGATGTTATTTTGATAGGGATTGCATTGAATGTGTAGATTCCTTTGGGTAGTATGGACATTTTAACAATATTTCTTTTCTAATCCATGAGTATGGAATGTTTTTCCATTTCTTTGTTCTTCAATTTCTTTCATAAGCTTTCTATAGTTTTCAGGATATAAATCTTTTACCTCTTTGGTTGGGTTTATTCCTAGGTATTTTATGTTTTAAGGTTTTTTTTAGTGCAACTGTAAATGGGATTGATTCCTTGATTCCTCTTTCTATTGCTTCATTATTGATGTATAGAAATGCATCCAATTTCTGTACATTGATTTTATATCGTGTGTTTTTGCTGAATTCATGGATCTGTTCTAGTAGTTTTTTGGTGGAGTTTTTTGGGTTTTCCACATAGAGTACCATGTGAAAGTTTGACTTCTTCATTGCTGATTTGGATGCATTTTATTTCTTTTTGTTGTCTGATTGCTAAGGTTAGGACCTCCAACACCATGTTGAACGACAGTGATGAGGTTTAAGGTCATTTCCTGACCTTAAAGGGAAAAGTTTTCAGTTTTTTCCCATTGAGTATGATAGTAACTGTGGGTCTTTTGTTTATGGCCTTTATGATCTTGAGGTGTGATTTTTCTATTCCTAATCTCTTCAGGGTTTTTATCAAGAAAGAATGCTATATTTGTCAAATACATTTTCTGCACCTATTGAGAGGATCATGTGGTTCTTACCCTTTCTTTTATTAATGTGATATACACACTGACTGATTTGTGCATATTGAATCAGCTCTACATCCCAGGAATAAACCCCACTTGATCACAGTGAATAATTCTTTTAATGTATTGTTGGATCTGGTTTTCTAGTAACGTGTTGAGAATTTTTACATCCTTGTTCATGAGAGAGAATAGGCTATAGTTCTCCTTTTTAGTGAGGTCTTTGGCTATGGAATCAAGGTAATGCTGGCCTTCCATGATGAGTTTGGAAACTTTCCTTCCATTTTTATTTTTTGGAACAGCTTCAAAAGAAATGGTGTTAACCCTTCTTTAAATATTTGGTTAAATTCCTCTGGAAAGCCATCCAGCCCTGGACTCTTGTTTGTTGGCAGATTTTTGATTACTGATTCAATTTCTTTACTTGGTATGGGTCTGTTCAAAATTTCAATTTCTTCCTGTTTCAGTTTTGGTAGTTATATGTTTCTAGGAATTTGTCCATTTCTTCCAGATTGCTCATTTTGTTGGTATATAATTGCTCATAATATGCTCTTATTATTGTTTGTATTTCTGTGGTGTTGGTTGTGGTCTCTCCTCTTTTATTTGTGATTTGTTTGGGTCCTTTTCTTTTCTTTTTTTCTTATTCAGGGTTTAATTCTTTAAAAGAACCAGATCATGTTTTCATTGATTTGTTCTACTCTTTTTTTTTATTTCAATGATATTGTTTTCTGTTCTAATCTTTATTATTTCCCTTCTTATGCTGGTTTTGCTTTATTTGCTGTTCTTTTTTTCAAGCTCCTTGTCATCCCTTAACTTTCAATCCACATGAGCCTTTAGGTCTGAAATTAGTCTTTTGTAGGTAGCATATAGATGAGTCTTTTTTTTTTTTAATCCAGTCTATTACCTGATGGAGTATTTAGTCCATTTATATTCTACCTAATCATTTTTAGGTATGTACTTATTGCTGTTACTTGTTTTGTTATTGTTTTTGTAGTTTCCCCCCATTCCTTTCTTCTCTTGCCCTCTTCTTCCACCATCAACTGGCTTTCCTGAGTCATATATCTGGATTTGTTTATTTTTTGCATATATATTACTGGTTTTTAATTATATTACTGGCTTTAATCACCATATGGTGATTTAATTAATTACCATATGATTTGCATATATATTATCTTCTGTATGTAGCAGTCTATATTATGTTGATGGCTGCTTAAGTTTGAACCCATTATTTATTCCCCTCCCCTCCACATTTCAGGTATATGGTCATACTTAACACCCTTTTATTTTGTGTCCCTTGACTGATTTTTACAGATATACTTATTTTTACTACTTCTTTGCTTCCTACTTTCCATATTCTTTTTTATGGTCTTCCCCTCCCAAAGAGTCCCCCTTAACACTCTTTGTAGGGCTGCTTTAGTGGTCATGATTCTTTTAAGTTTTATTTGTCTGGGAAACTTTTTATCTTTTTCTGTTCTGAATGATGGCCTTGCTGGATTGGGTATTCTTGACTGCAGATTTATTTCTTTTAGCACTTTGAATATATCATGCCACTCCCTTCTGGCCTGCAAAGTTTTTGCAGAAAATTTTGCTGCTAGCCTTACGGGGTTCCCCTTAGATGTAGCTGCTTTCTTTTCTCTTACTGCCTTAAAAATTCTCACTTTAAATAAGGTTTTGCCATTGTATGTATTACATGTCTTGGTTTGGACCTCCTTGGGTTTTGTTAAGGGATATCTGTGGCTGTTGGATCTGATCTCTGTTTTCTTCCCCAGATTTTGGAAGTTTTCAGCTATTTTTCTTCAAATAAATTTTCTGCTCCTTTTTATTTCTCTACTCCTTCTGAATCCTATAATGTGAAGGTTATTATGCTTGATGGTGTGGCTGAGTTCCCTAAGTTTATTTTCATTTTACATAATTTGTTTTCTCTCACCGGTTCAGTTTTTTTTTTTTATTTTTTTTATTTTTTTTATTTTTTTTAATGTTTTATTTATTTCTAGGAGAGAGAGAGACAGCGTGAGCAGGGGAGGGTCAGAGAGAGAGGAAGATACAGACTCTGAAACAGGCTCCAGGCTCTGAGCTGGCAGTCAGCACAGAGCCCGACGCGGGCTCGAACCCACGAACCGCGAGATCATGACCTAAGCAAAAGTCGGATGCTTAACCGACTAAGCCACCCAGGCGCCCCTCACCGGTTCAGTTTTATTACTTTCCATTACTCTGTCCTTTAGGTTGCTGATTCCATCTTGTTTCCTCTAGTCTACTTTTTATGCCATCTAGTGTATTTTTATGCCGGAGTCCAGCTCCAGCCAGTCCACGGTTCCCTGAAGGATGGAACGTGTTGGCAAGAGAGTGATGAGAGAGCCCGAGATTCCTTCTGATCACCTGGCAGGCATCTCTGCTCAGTCTGGATTCTCAACTTTATATGTGATGGTACAGGGAACAAGAAAAGTGGCATTTGTCTTAGTAAATGATGTTTTACCAAGAAGCAAACAGAATTGCATATATAAAGGTCAATCTTTTATGAGTAAGGGTCATTAGCCTGTTTATAGCTCAAGGGAAGTATTGAGGAAAACAGGATCAGCCAGAGACACAATGTGTGCTCTCACAACCTCAAAAGAAGATATCTTTATCATTAGCCACAGGGCCCATAGTTCCCACAACGTCATCCATGCCCAGGAATAGCGTGTTACTTTATATGGGAATATTATTTTATTAATTGTTAAACTAAGGTGGGATCTGACCTTTTAGAGGAATCAGTTGCTCAGCTCTAGTCATAATTCCCAGGCCACTGAACATCAATGTCCCTTCATATCACAACAAGTCCCTGACCAAGTGCAATCATCATACCAGAACCAGAAGGAGGGGATAAGTCATTCCTGATCTCAATGAACAAAACACTCCAGGATATGGTGCTCAAGCAGAAACTCTAAAAACAAAGGGGCAGCTATCTGTCGATATCCAATGGCAGGAGGCTTTGCAAGCCTGCCTTAACCTCACAAGGAGTATTCTCAACTAATGAATTCAGAATGGCTCCCAACAGTTTTAATTTCATTTATTGTGTTCTTCATCTCTAATTGGTTCTTTTTTTTTAATCTCTGTATGAATGGTCACTCTGATGTCTTCCACTTTTCTCAAGTCCAGTGAGTATTTTTATGACCATTACTTTAAATTCTCTATCATGCATATTACTTATCTCTGTTTTGCAAGTTATCAAAATAACTTGCTGTTATTTTGTCTTGATCTTTCATTTGGGACGTATTCCTTAGTCTCCTCATTTTGTCTTTCTGTGTCTCTTTCTGTGTGTTAGGAAGGACAGCTATGTCTCCTGCTCTTGAAAGTAGTGGCCTTATGAAGAAGAGTCCCTATATTACCCTGCAGTGCAATGTCCCCTGTTCACCAGAACCTGGTGGTTTAGGGATATCTTTTATGTGTGATATGTAAGAGCATATGAGTGATCCATGTGCCCTGTTGTTGTGGCAGAGTTGCTTCTTCCTTTAGCCCAGTTGTATGCAGACACTCTCTTTGCCTGTTGTGGGCAGTGTTTGGTCACTGTGGTGTTAGTTGGCCGGTCTGGCAACACCATGGGACTTGGGTTGAACCAGACCAGGAGTTTGTAATAGATGCAGTAACACCAAAATGTGGGGTGCATTCTCTGTGCTATCCCCTAAGAAGCTTGCATTGGTGAGTGGGACCTGCAGTCAGACCAGTTGTCCACCTGTAGCCCACTATTGGGGCCTCCCACGTACTGTGTGTGGTTATCTTTCCTTCTCTCTAGGGCAGGAGTCATTTTGGAGTGGTGTTGGCCATTATAGAGGCTGCTTGCCTACTGTCAGACCTGTGGCATGGACCCATATGATTCTGGCCCAAATCCAGAAAGGGTGGCTCCACCAAAGCATGGTGCAGGTGTAGGGTGGGTGGTGTAGCAGGGCAGCAATGCTAGCAAGCTTTGAGGGCCACTGGTCCTCTGTAGAAGGGGCCCTACAGCACCTAGCCTGAGGCAGGCTACTTGGAGGGGTGGATTGGAGGAAGCACTGCTTGTAGGGGTGGAATGGAAGTGCTTGTTGGCTGTGTATTTTAGCTGGAGAGTGGGAGAGGGAAATGGCACCTGTCAGTTCCTTTGTTCCTGGAGGAGTTCTCTAGCAATATCTGGAGACAGCAATATCCCTTTAAGACAACTCTCTGACATTAGTAAATAATTCTTCCTCTGGTATGTTCTGGGAGTCTTTCAAACTGCTGCTTCTATGCTGTATCTCCATGGGCTGTTTATCGTGCTGTCTCATTAAGGACAGGGACTCAGTATTCTCTTGCCCACTGGCTCTCCCACTGATAGTAATTTTTTTTTTTAATTCTAGGTTTTAAGTACTGCTGATTTAAAAACTCGAAATTCAGCTCCTCTGTTTTTCAAAGCCAAATGTCCTAGGAATTCAGGCTTCCTCGTGTGGGGATGTTTCTTTCTCCTTCTCCATGCCCACAGTGTCCCTCTCTCCCATGGACAGTCCCTTGAGTCCATTTAATTTCTAATCACATTTCTATCCTTCATACCCTCTTTGATAGGGCTTCTTTACATTTGGTTGTAGAGTTTATTCTGCCAGTCTTCAGTCATTTTCTGTGTTGTGTACACTGATGTGAGTGTTATCTAGTTGTATCCACGAGATAAGATAAGCCTAGGGTCCTCCTATTCCCCCATCTCCCTTGGAAGTCTAGTTTACCTAGTATTTTAAATCCATTATTGTCATTTAAACAATCTCCATAGAATCTTCACACACAAAACAAAAACAAAAAATGCTGACTTTGCTTGTCCAAAAGAGGCAATTACTCATCTGTTAACATTTTATCATGAGATTGTAGCAATTCAGTCACATCTTCAGGCCCCATTACTAGTTCTCTCACTATTTCCACCATATCTGCAGTTACTTTCTCTGCTAAAGTCATTGATGAGGGTTGGAATCAACCAACCAAAGAGTTCCAAACACCTGTTTAGTGTTGATATGTTTACCTCTTCAAGAATGTTTTTAATGACATCTAAACAGTGACTCTTGTCGAAAAAAGTTTTCAGTTAGCTTTGCTTAGATCCATCAGAGGAATCAGTATCTATGGCAGTTAAGATTTATAAAATGTATTTCTTAAATAATAAGACTTGAAAGTCAAAAGGAGTCCTTGATCCATGGGTTGCAAAATGGATATTAGTAGGCATGAAAACAATACTAACTTCATTATAGCAGAGCTCTTGGGTGACCCACTGTATTGTCAATGAACAGTAAAATTTTGAATCTAATATTTTTGAGCAGGTCACAACAGTGGGCTTAACATGTATAGTCAAACAGGTTTTAAACAGATGGACTCTTTTTCTTAATCTTACATTATTTATTTTTAATATAATTTATTTTCAAATTGGCTTACATAAACACCCAGTGCTTATCCCAGCAAGTGCCCATCAACCCTTAATTTGTTCTCTGAATTTAAGAGTCCTTATGGTTTGCCTCCCTCCCTCTGTTTGTAACTATTTTTCCCCATCCCTTCCCCGATGGTCTTCTAAAACAGATGGACTTTTGTCCAGACTTTTTTGTTTCATTTATAAAGATAGAGTAGGTTTAGCATAATTTTTAAGGCTCCCAGAATTTTCAGAATGGTAAATGACCATTGACTTCAACTTAAATTCACTCACTACATTAACCTAACCAACTTAAATTCACTAACTACATAAAGGACAAGTCAGCTTGTCCTTTGAAGCTTTGAAACCAGGCACTGAGTTCTCTCCAGCTGTGGAAGTCCTAAATGGCTTCATCTTCCAACATAAGGGTGTTTCATATACATTGAAAATCTTAAGTTTAACCATCTTCATTAATTATCTCTGCTAGATCTTCTGGATAACTTGCTGCTTCACTTTGTACTTTTATGTTGTGGACGTAGCCTCTTTCCTTAAAGCTCATGTGCTAATCTCTGCTAGTTTCAAGCTTTTCTTCTGAAGCTTCCTCACTTTATTCTCAGCCTTCAGAGAATTGAGTAAAGTTAGGACCTTACTCTTGATTAGGGTTTGACTTAAGGGAATGTTGTGGCTAGTTTCATCTTCTATACAAGCCACTCAAACTTTCTCCATATTAGCAAAAAAAGCTCTTTTACTTTCTTATTATTTGTGTGTTCACTGGAGTAGCACTTTTAATTACCTTCAACAACTGTTCCTTTACATTCACAACTTGGCTAATTGGTGCAAGAGGCCTACATTTCAGCCAGTCTTGTCTCTTGACATGCTTTCCTAACTAAGCTTATCATTTTTAGTTTTTGATTTAAAATAAGAGGCAACTCTTCCTTTCACTTGAACACTTAGAGGCCATTGTAGTGTTATTAATGGACCTAATTTCAATATTGCTGTGTTTCAGGGAAGAGGGAGCCCCAAAGAGAGGGAAAGAGATGAATAAGTGGACAATTGGTGGAGCAGTCATAACACAGAACATTTACCAGTTAAGTTTGTTGCCTTATATGGGGATGGTTTGTGGCTCCCCAAAACAATAGTGACATCAAAGATCACTGATCATGGGTCACCATGACAAATACAATAATAATGAAGAAGTTTAAAATATTGAGAATTATCAAAATGAGACACAGAGACATATAGTTTCACAGTACTGTTGGAAATATTCCCATGAACTCTCAATGCAGGATTGCCACAAGTCTTCAATTTGTGAGGTATGGCTGCATCAATGTGTTATACTGATATAAATCAATGATTGAATGAAAAGATGTGGAGAAGGAATTTTTCTGCATGAGAGATTTGTCCCAAGTAATTTATATAGATAGTCCACCCTCAAGGAAAGGAAGCACTCCTTATTTAAGCATGGATGCACTTTTTCTAAAGTGACTTCTTTCTAAAGCACAAAAGGGGACCTGGGTAGCTGTCGGTTAAGTGTTCAACTCCTGGCTTTGGGTCAGGTTATGATCTCGAGGTGGGTTTGAGCCTCATGTCAGACTCTGTGCTGACAGTACCAAGCCTCCTTGGAGTTCTCGCTCCCCTTCTCTCTCTGCCCTTCCCCTGCTCACTATCTCTCTCTCAAAATTAATTAATTAAAATAAAGAACACAGTATGCAAAGGCTAAAAAGGTACGACTTTATGGTAGAAAGACTGGACAAACATCTCCATATTGATAGTATGTATGTGTCCTTGATATGATGCAAATAGCACTTTATGGGGGAAATATCAGTTAAACTTCAAGAGAGGAACATTCTACAAAACCTAACCAGTAATCATTAAAACTGTCAAGGTCATCACAAACAATGAAAGTCTTAGAAACTGTCACAGCCAAAAGGAACCTAAGGAAATGGGACACCTAAGCTTAATATGGTACCCTATCTTCTCGTATTGAAAAATGACATTAGGTAAACACTAAAGAAATCTTATTAATGATAATGTATCAGTACTGATCCATTAGTGGTAACAAATGTACCATGATATAAGATGGTAATAGGAAAACTGTAGGGTATAAGGGAACTCCCTATACTATCTTCTCCTTTTTTTCATAAATCTAAAACTGTTCTAAAGAAAAAAGTCTATTAAAACCCTTAACAGTAGAGAAGTATTTAGGAAAACGAATAGTTGAATTGGCCTGCAACAGAGATGATACAGTGCTGGGAAATCAAGGTGAGGTTTATATCATGAAAGGCATTAGATGACAGACAGGGGAGTCTGGCTACACTAAAACCCATTCACAACCCACTTCTCTTTTGCTCACTTGCACACCCTAGGGGCTGGAAAATGAAAAGCTTCCCTGAATTAAGAAATGGATAAATGTCACAGTTATAATGAAAATTCTCCTAGGAAAAGACATTTGGGAAAGTTGTTTTCTTCAGAAGTAGGTTAGATGTCACTACCACTTCTATCTTACTTGCCTTGAACATACACATGCTGTCTAGATGTACTGTCTTATAACAATGATACTATAAGCCAACATGGTAAGGGTTGCGAGGCTCAAAACAGAAGTTCTATGTTTGATATACCTCTTAGCACCTACTGGGTCCAAACTTTTCTAGGCTTCTTGTATGATGTAATTGAGTGCCTTCATTATTTAAACTGCTGATTGTGTTATTAGTTGAATCTGAAAGTATCCCTAATAGAATGACTTTGAAGGCTAGAATGAAGACACAGGAGTTCATTCACTGGACAGTGTGGAGCTCATCTTAGCATTCCTTTCATTCATTCATGCATGTGTGCATCTTTCATCCTTGAAGCATTTAAGTTTTCCAGTTAAGCCAATGTATTAACAGTCAAATTTTCCAGGCATGGCTCTACGTTTTATGGATATACGAGGGAACAGAGCAAATCTCTTACTCTTATCAAACTCACCTAGTTTGGAAAGACAGATAAAGCAATCAATTAAACTGGTTTTAAACACTTAGAACAGAAAGAAAGCAGGGTGAGTAGACAGAGATTAGTGTTTTAGATCAGTTGGTCAGAGAAGTCCTCACTGATAGTGTCCATTTGACAAGAAACCTAAATAAAATGAAGGAGACACCATAGAGTACCTAAGGGAAAAAATAATCCAGGCAGAGGGATCTGCAAGGACAAAAGCCCTAAAGTGCTTGAGTTGCTATTATGTCTGAAGAGCAGTACAGGGTCAGTGGATGCAGGGGTCCAGCCTCTACAAGCCAGGGTTGGCCCAGAAAGCGATGGTTGGTGTCGGCGAAGAAAACACGGAGCCAGCCTCTTCAGGTGGACTGCTCAAATTTATTTTTCAGCTTAGGGTTTTTATATAGCAAATCCAAAGAATCATGCTTAAACAATTTACATTTTTTGAGTACAGTCATAGGACTTAACATTTCTAAGTTTTCTTGGCAACAGTGATTTCACAGTACATGATTTCCACTTCAACCAATAAAATTTAACCAGGTAGACATAACAAAGTTTTACATATTCTTTACTACATATGACAGGGTATCTAAGGATAAGTGAAGCATATTGCCAGAGTACATGAGATCACAGCGCCCTTTAATTGTTTAAATTCAGTGGGCATGCAAAAACAGGATATACTTGTACCCACGGTTGTGGGTAACAGACTCTCACAACCCCTTACTAAGAAAGAACAAGGTCAACATTTATCATAGATGACGTATGGGAATGTTTTATGTGGATCAACTAGAATTTGGTCTCTGCATTTACCAATCTCATTCTCTGGCCAGAACAATCCATAAGTTGCCTTACAGGCTTGAGGTCAGCAGGCAAATATTTCTCTAACACTTTTTTGAGAAAGTCCTCCAAAACTAGTAAGTCTTGTTTTTGTCTCTGCTTATGGCATAATATGTATTCTTACTGGCAATTAGATTCATACAAGGAAAATGAATTCTAGTTCTCTTATAGACCCCATGCATAGCGGACTGTCTCCAATTTTGCTAATTGCTACAAATTCATTAGACAACATCTGATTGAGGGGGTGGACATGATATTTAGGTACATTCCATTTTGGAGGAAGGGGGAAACTTTGGGCGATTCTGGTTTCATATTAACCCTAGAATAGACTGACAGCAGTAGTGAGAGTAAAAGGTACAGACTATGTAGAGAAGAAGAATTCTTCAGGGGGTTCTTCTGACTGCCTTGCAGTCTTTTCCCACAGGTTTTTCCCTGGGCCTTGCCATCAGGGATGACCTGTGCAGTTTCGGTCTCCGGCAAGTGGAGTCAGATCAGAGTGCAGTGAGAGGGCAGGTAGCAGGACATAATGTCCCACAAACGTAGTCTGTATAGGCCATGGTGAGGACTTTGGGTTTTACTCTAAGATACAAAGCCACTGGGGGGATATTTCAGGAAAGAACTGATAGAATGTGACTGATACTTCAACAACAACAGACAAAAGAGGTGTCAGTTAGGACTATTGCTATAGCAATAATCTAGGCAAAAGTTAATGGTAATTTCAACAAGAGCAATATATGTGGTGGAGTTAAGAAGCAGTCAGAATAAACAAGGAACACATCTTAAACTTTTTTTGCATTGTCTCTAGTCCTCGCACACTATGTGATGTCATTAAATACAAGTTGAGTAAAATAACAAAACCTTGCAAAGAACTGATTCTTAAGGGGAAGAAAACAATAGGGGATGAGGACATGGAGGTTGACTTGAAGGAAAGTCAGGAAACCAGAGGTAGGCATTGCCTGGCCTTTTGCTTTGAGCCCATCAGGCCAACCATTCATAAACGGTTCCTGCATTCTGAGCCCAGCTCAGCCAGAAGTGACTCTCTGCGTGTTCTGTAAAGCTGTGGCTACATGAATGACTGCCATCTCTCAGGCTAAGTGGAGGCAGCTTGGAAAAATTTTGTTTGAGAAGTGTCAGCACATACAATCCCCCAGCACTTAGTGATTCACAATTGCTTGAAAATGGGGCTGAGAAAATGTATGATCAATTTCCTGTAAGTGTGATTCGTGAGGGTTATTTGGGGCAATCAACATGTTTTTCTGCAAGGCTTCCTTCTGAGGCACAACTCCAATTTTGTTTGATGAGAGTTTTTCTGCAAGGCCTTTAGAACATGATCTCTTATTATGTAGATAATCAGCAGAACCTGCTCATGCCTTAATAGAAGCTACTGAGACCAAGAGCCATAACAGCTGAAATACAATCATAGCTTCACTACGTAGCCCATTAACTGGTAGAGACTACATCCTGAGGTCATAAATAGTTATTAGCCAGTTAATGACAACTATAGTCAAATCATTGCATTTACAGCTGATGAATAAAAATGAGGCCTTCTTGGGCTTTTAGCACTCAGTCGATTTACTATAGTGTTTTAATATTCTGAGTAGAATTTCCAAAATTAAAAAGACCAATCTTTTCCCCTACCTTAAAGAAACACAGTAAATGAATATAAGTAAAGTTATGTAAGTTTTCCTAGCCTTTTACACCGTACATTAACATCTGTCATCTTTTTATTCCTAAAGCGCTTAGGTCTCATTGGAGATAGAATTGAGACTAGATAGAATCAAGTCTCCAGACCACACAACTGAGTGACTGTGAGTGAGTCATTTCACACTTCCAAGCTTCATCCCTGTTAGTTACATCAGGAGATTGGATTAGCCCACCCCCAAGCTTTTAGAGATTGTTCCCTGCTATGAACCCACGAGTTTATTCTGAATGTCAATAACAAATTGACATTTAGCCTTTGTACATTCTCTCTCATGCTGTTTTCTTAAAAGCCAGTTTCATGTATTGTCCTGTTTCCTTAAATGGTCTCTGAAGTTGAGAAATTTAAAAAAAAATAAAAAAATAAAAAAAAACTTTTTAAATCTAGTAATAATCCTTCTCCTCCACTGGTAGGCACAAATTAATCCACAATATATTGTTTTGGGTTGATTTAACATCCAAGGATATGTACTTTGAGCTTATTTTCCAGTTTGTTTAACTAAGGGCTTCTGCTTTAATTGGAGCTATTTGGACTAGGACATAATATTTGCTCAGGCAGGCTTCCTGATAAATAGAGAAAACAAAATGTGATCCACAAATATCACTGAAAGGTACACGTGTTCTGAACTCTTTGGTTTAGAAATAAATTTATTTTGAAAACATTAGTTTTAGGAAGAGAAGTTTAAATATTAAGAGTGAGCTTGCAAATTCTCTTTTCTTATCAGTAGATTTTAGCTCAAATTTGAACTTACAGGCACAGGCTGTGTGCTTGGGTATAGAAGAGCTATATGACTGTGTGATATACTCTTACATGTGTATCAAAATTAATAGGCATTTATCAGGATTCATTTATCACTTAGTATGTGTCCAGTCCCCAAGAAGTGACAGATGACATAGGACATAATAGGAAGACAATGACAGTGTGATCAGTGTCCTCCAGAATTCTGAGGTTTAGTTGAGATAACAAGACTTAGTAAGTAGAGAATAAAAGTGCATATAACCCATACGTGCTTATTGAGTTCTGACAATAAATACTATTGGTGTTTCCTGAACAGGTAGAAGAATTCTTTGGCATTAGGGGACCTTAAAAGAGGCATGAGACTTGGGATAGGGATGAGAAGTGGAAAAGCAAGGAAGCCTCATCCTCAAATTTAAAGAAATGTCTCCTTACAAAACAGTTATAAATAATGACAATCGTTTCCCCAATTCCTGCTCTACTTTCTAGAATGAAAAGAAACAGGGTTTAGACTGATGGCACCAGTTCTCATGGCCTGCTCAGTTCAAGCCACCACAATCTTAATGGTGAATGCTAGATGCTTGTTCCAGTGTCTCACCCATCAAAGTGACAACAGAGACCACCTTAGGAGCACTGAACATTTACTAAACATTTCCCCTATCCTCTCCCCTTTCTTACTTAGTCTTCTTGCATCTTACACTCCAACATGTTAGAACCAAAAGAACTTCTCAAGCAGAAACAATGAAATCTGGCCATGTGTAGCAACATGGATGGACCTTGAGGGTGTTATGCTGAGCGAAATAAGTCAGGCAGAGAAGGACAAATATCATATGTTTGCACGTATAGGAGGATTAGGAGGAACTTGACGGAGGAACAAGGGGGAGAAGAAGGGCAGAAATGGTGGGGGAAAGGGAGAGAGGCAAACCATGAGAGACTCTTGAATGCTGACAAAACTGAGGACCGATGGATGTGGGGAGGAGGAGGAATGGGCATAGAGGAGGACACTTGTGGGGATGAGCACTGGGTGTTATGTGGAAACTAATTTGACAATAAACTATTTGTAAAAAAAAAAACAAAAAACTTCTCAAGCAGTAGACACAATAAAAGGATTTAACTCTGTATCGCTCAGACCAAAGGAACACACAAAACACAATAATCTTTGTCTTTCTTTCTTTCTTCCTAAGGTTTTAACTGCCCCTCAAAGTTGGTAACCCAGTAGACTGAGGAGATAAAAATGGGGAAAAAAACAGTATTCTTTTTGTAATATAGGAAGATTCCTGTATTATTGCTAATGTTCATTGACTGGTTAACCTTTGATCACCTCTCCAGCCTGTTAATGAGCTGCTTCTAGGGGCTGCTTAGAGCATGGTATGTGAGACCCTCACACAGCTCTGTAATGTTTAAAGATAGAAACGAGAAATCACATGTGTGGATCAAGCTAATTTCCCTGAAATTTCAGTTGTACAGGCAAGGAAATGTTAATATAATAGCTTAAAATACAAGCTCTTTGAGGTGCCTGGGTGGCTCAGTCAATTGAGCATTGGACTCTTGATTTTGGCTCAGGTCATGATCTCACCGTCGTGAGATTAAGCCCAACATTGGGCTCCACACTAAGTGTGGAGCCTGCTTGAGATTCTGTGTCTCTCTCCTTCTGCACCTCTCCTCTGCTAACATTCTCTCTCTAAAACTAAAAAAAAAAAAAGTATAAAATACAATCTCTCTGAGCTTCACTTTACTAAACAGGGACATGTAAGGTACGCAGCTAACAGGATGTCTATGATGATAATGCAGGACAAGCACTGTCAGAGTGCCTGGCACACAATACCTTCCTGCATGTTAGCAGTGGATGTCAACATTGTGCAGGAAAATATAATCAACATGAGATTTGGAATCACCAAACTCCAGCTTTGAGTGAGTCTCAACCTTGTCAATTACATGGAATTGGGTTAGCGACTATCTGTGTCAACACAATTTTAAAAAACTAGAGAATGGATATAAGAATATCTCCTTTTAGTCTTCCATCATAGATTTGTTTAAAACCTGAAGTGAAATAATGAGTATGAATGTGGTCCTTAAACTGTGAATTACTCTGAAACTGTATTCAATTTGTCCTCAACCACACACCCGACTAAGCCTAGGACCACATAGCCTTGGTTGCTTCTCCATGAGCATTTTCTATTTCTTCTTTCTGGAAGGCTGCCAGTGCACCAGGAACTTTTCCGTGAAATGACTGATTAAAACTGCCCAGTGATTTGCTTGGCAGACCACCTGCAGTATTGTATTTGGAAGGCATGGAAATCTAATCAGATTTTCTGACTCGAGAGACTGAGCAGCAGCATATATGATTTTTGAGCATCTCTCTGGAGTAGGTGAGATGGTGTCAACCTGGCATCAAGAGCAGGTGAGGGTGGCCAGGTGGAGCAGAGGTGAGGAGAGAGCAATCAATAGGAAACCCAGGCAGCAAGGAAGGGCCTCACTATGGTGCCTGCAGGCTGCTTTTACAGTTTCCTGGGCTGTGATACTAGCCTCTGAAAAGGGACTCCCTTCTGGAGAAATACCCAATAATCCTCCCAGTTAGTAAGTTAGAGATAATGGAATTTAAATCCTTTCTAGAATCAAAATGTAATATACATTTCAGCAGGTAATCTAGCTCATTTCAAAACCTGGCTCTTTTTGCCCCTTTAGTGAGAGCCCAGTTTCTGCTCTCACAAGGAATGGGGTGGCAGATGTAAATGGCTTTTCAGTAGACTGATTTGCAGGATCAACTGCTTTGAAGTGATAGCAGGTTTCCTTCCCTATTAGTTATGCATGTGGAAATAAATTACCTAAGCTTGGCCTGAACCCCATGAAGATTTTCAAATCTGTGGCTGCTGTCAGGCTCAAATTCACAGCACAAGAAAGAATTCTTCTAAAGCTTGAAGTTTTCTGTTTCTAAACTTTCTAGTTTTTAAGATTAGTAGTTGCCTTCAAAGTGTTGTATTGTGGGCTCCAATGAGGAGGTCACTTGTTTTACAACCAACCAACCTGCAAAACATTTTCAGTGACTGTGCCATTCTGAATTTTGGTACATGTGTCTTTTATTATACCATGTCACTCAGAGGCTAAGAGTTCTACAGAGGTAATCAGGAACCACTGTAGATTGAGAAGGAAAAGGTCAGATAGGATGGGAAGCCTCTGATTCCCACTAACCTTCAGCTCCACCCAGTTTGTGATCACAGCAGCTCAACTTACACCTGTTCACTGTATTGTGGCTCCTCACCAAATTTCCTATAAGAAAGGATTCCACTCCAGGGTTGGACAAAAATAATTTTTTGATCCGGATGCTAATAATCGTTCTTTTTTCCCAGTTGCATCTATTGCGCTTTTTCTATTTCACCTGGATCTAACTCAATCATGGGAGCTTCACTGCAAATTGAAAAAAAAAAAAAAACACTCAGCATAGAGAGTCAGGCAACACAATTACTGATCCTGTTCCTGCCCTGGTTACCAAATGACCTTGAAAAAAATCCCTTCCCTTTCTCCACCTGAATCTCCCCAACTGGTCTCTATGTATAACTCTTCTATGGCTACTCTCAGATGTGGTACTAAGACATAGATAGGAGTGGTTGTGATTTATTTATAATTCCTAGTATCTAATGTAAAACTATTCACATCTAAGTTATAAATCCCTGGCATTCCCTCACCACTCAGGGTGTGAGCTGTTGAATAACATCAATGTTTGTTTAAATATTTCTTTTTTAATTTCTTACCTCTAGCATAAGAAGATGAAGCCACTGTATTTGGAAGGAGGGTCAGAGAATCCAGAGTTCTAACTATACTTTCTTCCCTTCTGATTCCCATGATTCACAAGACATCCTTGTAGGGAACCTGGGGCAACCAGGAACATGTTTTAGAAATGACTGATGGATAGTTTCCAGGGATACTTCTGGTTCTGATGCTCTATGAATCTATGAGATAGTACTCTGGGATCAACCAAGCATAATGCCATAAGGATGTCTTATATTAATCAAGATCTTAGGGAACGTGTGGCAGCCATGGAGATGTTAGTTGGCTGAATCTTTAAAAAAGAACTTGTGGGGTGCCTGGGTGGCTCAGTCCATTGAGCATCAAACTCTTGATTTTGGTCCAGCTCATGATCTCAGGGTTTTGGGATTGGGCTCCACACTGAGCATGGAGCTCACTTGGGATTCACTCTCAAATAAATAAAATTGAAAAAAAAGAACTTGCTATTCAACTGTAAGAAATGCAGATAGCTGATATCCTCCAGTCATTAGTTCCTTTGGGGCCTGCTTCACTTTTCCAGCTGAGGCCACATTCCTCCCAGATATCCTCAGCCAATGACTGAACATAATGCATCTGACTATGTTTGTTCAGTATGAAGCACTCTTTTCTCTACATTTCCTCATTGGGTTGGTCAAGACTTGTTAGATCTGTCTAATCCATCTTCTGCCTTTTATCCTGCGTGGACATGAATCTCACCAATTCGATTGACCTCTTACATTACTAACTCTTAATATTTACAAAGCTCTTAGATGATTAGCAGAACTATTCTGACAGAATATCCTATATTGACTTATTGGAATTGAAATGAAACTCCCTTTACATCATAAACAGATTAGGAAATAAGGACCAGAGTGAGAAAATGGGGGTGAGGGAGAGGAAAGGAGATTAGGCATTAATCACAGTTTCTTGTATGTGGCTAATGGTCGGTAAGTATTTCTCTATTTGTGCCTTATATAAACTGCAGATTCAGAACTAAGGCTGGCCAGCCAAGTGCCTAGCTTCTCCAGTTGATAAACTAAAGTTATTACCTTCTTCCTGCAATCAGAATCACAGCTCACAACTCAAGATCTGGGCCTACAGTCTGACTTTAGTACTCAGAACTGTTCTTTTCCTAGACTCTTTGTATCCTCAGTACTTCCATCCCTTATTCATTTTCTGTAGGATCAGTTGTCAGTGAATTGATTCATGATCCTCCGTTCTTTCCTTTTACTTATATATCAATCCATTAACAAATGTCCTTCTGAACTATAATGTACAAGATGGTATATTAACCAACATGGTGATAGAACACTCATTTAGGCATTAATCTTGTCTTCAAGGAACTTATAGACAAAATAGACATCCACAAATTACATTCTGCCTTCTATTACAGTTACAAGATGATCAGATGATGAGTTTGCCATTAGTATTCAGAGGAGAAAATAAAAAATGTGATTTTGAGGGTAGGGGGAGTTGTATTTGCAATGGGGCTAAAAATTAACAAGTTATAGAAAGTTTATAAAAAAGGCAATATAATATAAATTGTTATATGAGTCAATTGTCTTCTTTTCCCTCTTCCAAGGTAGAAGCAAGGAGAAAAGCACAGAACATAGACCTGAAAAAGTTCTTGCTAGAACTTTAATCTGTGAAGCCAAAGCAGATTCAGGTGCCAGAAACTGTCACCACTACACACATCTTTATTCTCATAGTTTTGTCCTCTTTAGTTACACAGGGTTATCGTCACAGGCCATCAGCACAGCCTTCAGACTACTGCGTTATTTCTGTAATCTGTCATATATTTTTTTCCAGATGGTACTTTAAGAGGAACAGAATGAGGGTAGGAGCTTGAAAAATAAAAAATAAATAAATAATCTGGAGAGTGAAAATTCTGGAAGAGAAATGGATATAAAGCTTAAAAAATAAAGAAGGAATTTTCAAAGCTGTACCCTGACTTAGTGGATGAGTTTCAAAGCACATGGACACATTGGTCTGGGTTTCCCTATATAACCAAAAGAAGGATAAAAGAAGATCCTATCTCCATTGTCTGTTCTGAAAGCCCCATGTAGAAATAGTTGGGGTTGGGATAGAATGTGAATAATGGAAAAAAGAGTGACTTCTAGCTCCTTTTCTTAGTCTTGATAGAGGAACAAAAGAGGAAGGAGACTCATGTGGGCCCCATGTTACCCTCTGTAGAGATGAGCACTGGGAATTCAAATGATCTTCCAAGGTCCACTCAAGAGATAGAATGAGTTGTTAAGAGGGTATGGAACTACTTCCTTAAAATAGGGTGGAATAGAAAGGAGAATGAAGAATGGGATCAAAGAGGTGGTAAATTCAGACAGAAGAATGGACTAAATTACATCATTGTTTCTTTCAAGGTAAAAGCTATTTTATAGGTATGGTTGCTAGTCTGAGAGCTGAACATGAAGGTGTATCTTAAATTGAGATATTCATTTAAAAACTAAAACAAACAAGAGTCCCATATACTCTGGGTTCCTGATTTCCCTTACCATTATTTCTCTCTTATGTTTCAAATCCTACACTTTCAGGCAGCCAGTGGAGCTACAGACTCTTGTTATAGCTAGAAAAGTATTTTGGTTCTCTAAAATATACACTAAGCATCATCATTTAACTTGGATCTACTTTGTGGAAGTGTGTACCTCTGTTAACTGTGGGTTTCCTTCTAATGACTTTCCTTTTAGTGTCAGGAAATGTGGCTCAGACTAAACATTAGAATTGACAAAATTCAGCCCTAGAATGCAAACCCCACATCAGGTTCCATACTGGGCATGAAGCCTGCTTGGGATTCTCTTTTTCCCTTTCTCTCACAATAAGTAAACATTTTTTAAAAGACAATATTTACTGTTAGATTTAATGTTTTATAGATATCTTTTATGTCTACTTGGATTATAATGTTTTTCAAGTTTTCTACTGTTGATCTTCTGTCTCGTTCTATTCAATTACTTAAAGTGGGATATTGAAGTATCCAATTATTATTGTTGATTCTCCTATTACTCTCTTTCATTCTATACATTTTACTTCATGTATTTTGGGGCCATTTTGTTAGGTACTTATATTAACAATTTTTGTCCTAGAGTCAAAATACTAATATACCTTGATAGTTTGGCCCTTTCAGCTCTCTTTTTGTCACTCTTCATGTGGTGTCTCTTTTTACATCCTTTGTGTGTTTGAATCTAAAGTATATAACTTAGAAACAACATTTAATTGGATAATGGTTCCTTTTAATCTGTTTTGTTATTCTCTGCGTCTTGAGAAATTTCATAAATTTAATAAATTACAATTTATTGTAGAATTTACATCTGCCTTTTTTCTATTTATTTTACATGTCCTGTGTCAGGTTCTCCTCCTTCACTATTTGTATTAAATAGATATCTCTAGATTTCAGATGTATTCTCTTTACTGTTTCTTTCACTGTATTATCAAGTTATTTTCTTTGTGGTTTTGCTGAGGATTACACTTATCATGTCAGTTTAATTTCAATATTATGTACAAGTTTTGCTCATATACAGCTTTATCCCCTTCCTTTGCACTATTATTATGCAAATTGCATCTTTACATAGTATGACTATCAATATGGATTAATAACTATTGCTTTAGGCAAAGAAAAGTTACAAACAAAAATATGTACATACTTTCCTTTATATTATTTTATATAGTTACCTTTACCAGTACCCTTTAGAGTTACTTTCCAGAACCTTCACTTCATCATGAAGTATAGTTTTTTTTTTTTATAAGACAGGTAAAATTGGTGATGAATGCTCTCAGTTTCTGTTCATTTGGAAAGGTCTAAAGTTCTTCTTATTTTTTGGAGGATAATTTGGCTGGATATAAAATTCTTGGTTGACACTTTTTTCTTTTAGCATTTTGAATATGTCGTCTGACTGCCTTCTATCCTCAATGGTTTCCAGTGAGAAATCAGCTGTAATTCTTATTGAAGATCGTTTGTACATGACCAGTTCATTCTCTTTTTCTGCTTTTAAGATTCTTTCATTTTACAATTCAATTATTATGAGTTTGAGCTTAGATATATTTTTCTTAGATATATTTTTAACCATTATTTCTTCACATAAGTCTAATGTCTGGGCTTCAAGGGAAATCTTTGTCAAATACTCTTCTGTATATGGGCCACAGCTTCTTGTATCTCTGCATGTCTCATTCTTATATTTAACTAAACATTTTAAATAGTGTAGCAACTCTAGAAATCAGATTCTACTCCCTACTCAGAGTTTGTTGCTGTTTGTTTAGTGACTTTTCTGAGCTAACTGTTGTGTAGCCACTCAGGTGTCTGATAGATTAGATAGAAATTTCCTGAGAGACTGTAAGTCATCTAGTGGCTTCTGAGGAACTGTGTGTGTGTGTGTGTGTGTGTGTGTGTGTGTGTTTGTGTGTGTTGGGACACACATTTACCATTATTCCAGGCAGTTAATAATCCTGACATAGCCTCTCCTGAGAGTTTATGGCTTTCTCAGGTGCCTCCTGAGCATTTACAGAGCCTTGAGTAGAAGCATAATCCCATGTCTTTCTAGGTTCTGTGGAATATATAATATCAGCATTGTCCAAGGCCTTCTTTGAACATTTGATTCCTGGATTTTCTTGGAAGCTTTTGGTTAGATTATTATTTGCCCCAACATGTATTTATTGAGCTCCATGTTAGATCAAGTAAAGATAGACTTGCTAATGGCATCTGCCAGGAAATAACCAAACAGGTAAATAATGACACATTTTCAGGGGTTTTGAAAGACTCCAAATTCCATTCTGCTCCCTTTAGTGGTTGTCAGGCTACTGGTTTTCAAGGCCACTATAGTGCTGAAGAGGGTCTGCAAATAGCACCAGTTCAAATGCCTTACTATTGTTCTTATCTAGACTCATTATTGTTCTTAAATAAACATTCTTAAGGTTTCTATAATACTTTGAACAATTTCCAGAGTTCTGGAAAAGTTTATTCTGACAATTTGTGCCAATGTTGGAGGAGAGTTCTTATTGCTTTTATGGAGAGGATTATCAGACATCCTCACTCCACCATTTTTATTGATGTCCCTAGTCTTTCACTCTTAATGTATTTCTAGGGCACCAATGAAACTAAGCATGTACACAATGATAACATAAAATAGAATCTACTGAGAGGAGGGACTTTAGATTATTGTGGTCTCAACAAAATGATGAAATCTGGTTACAAAATGGAATGAGCTGGAGAAATAGGAGAGGGTGCTTGGTGAATAAAATGATTGAAAATGAAATGTTAGAGATATTGTGATTGTTGTTTGTCATAAGGTTTAAGGAATGGATAGGAAGAGGAAATTGAAGAAGGGAAAGTTTGAGAATTGAAAGGCCAGGAGGTTGGAAATTTTCCTATGGTGAATTTTCACTTCACTAAAAAATCCAGGAGAAAGGTTAAATAGGGAAAAACAGTGAACCACATTTTTTAAAGAATGAAGAGTAGTGACAGATTCATCTGACAGTAGCATTAAGGAGGGAGTAATATGTATTTGAGCCTAATAATATGAGTTTTAACTGGAAGTTTTAGGGAGAAAAAATAAAGTCTGGAAATAGCAATGAAGAGGGAGGAGGACACCTTCACCTCAGGCCTCTGGGAGGAGAGGTGTGGGGAGAGAAAGCTTACTATGAGTAGGCTTCAGAGGTAGCAGTGTCCTCAGAGGAAATCTAGGTTGCTATCAGAGTAAGAAGGTGATAAACATTTCTTAAGACATTGAAGGTATTGTTGAGGAAGCCCACAGGACACAGATGGTTGCAGGATATGGGGGAGGGGTAGAAGCTGGGGTTAGCATTATTGAAATACAGAGTCATGTACGTATTAGTGCCAGGAGGAAAATGGGTTCTTGAGTAGTCCTGGGTTTATTCTGGTGACAGCTGTCACCAGGTAAAACATAGAAGTGGAGAGTAATGGTATCCAGGGGGTAGGAAGATATCTATGGTTCAAGTTTCATGCTTGCTGAAGGCAGGGTCTGACTAAAGTACCTCTTAATGAGTATACAAGTCTTGCCCTGTGATGATAGAGGCACTAAGCCCTCTTTGCCCACAAATTCCTGTGTCATAGACCCAATGACAGAATCTTTACTGACCAGATATAAAGTCTCCTTCTCTGAAAGGGACTTGGAATCAGTATTTCTTTTTGTGTATTTTCTGCACATAAGAACAGATCTCTTCAACAATATATCAGACTTCTGAAGTACAAAGGGAAGCCTTAACTAAGCAATTCTTAAACTTGATCCTTTCTTCTGCTTCAACACATACATAACATTCTATTACAATGAGTGACAGTTTCCATGGGTATACCCAGATCTTTATGAAGCTTCAAAAACTAGCATAACCATATGATCACACCTTATAAGTACTATGACAATTGGCACAACTATTAATTACACACCAGTAATCATTCGCTGCTAAAGATTGTTGTGGCATGGATACTGTCCATAAATGGTGATTCCCAGCACCCTAGCTGTGACTCCATCCCTTTCTCTCCCTGTTTAGGAAGGATATCATAGTTAGCGTGGCATAACTTCAGTGATAATCTTTTAATCCACTCTACTATTTAAATCATTTTAAAATTTCAGTGGCTGCAAGCTGCTTTTACAGTTTTCTGGCTTCAGATCTGTACACATAACCCCTACACTCTAGTGCATCTCCCAAATAAATAAAAACATTACAACTGATCCTGTAACAGCCACAGTTTCTAACACTAATTCAGACAGCACAAAAACCCACTTGAAAGATGGATCTATGGTTGCCATGTCATTTCTACCACTGTCTGGGTAACAATTATTAAGACCCATTCATTCATCTGTTTTTCATTAGGTTAACATATAGTCACTTAGTGATGTTTCCAGCACCATTCTAAGCTCAGGGATACAGTTGTAAAGAAGGTAGACAAAACCATTACTTTCAAATAATTTTGGTTCTAGTTGAGGGGAGCAAACAGTAAACAAAATGCAGAATTAAATTATGTAGTATGTTAAAGAATAATAAATGATACTAAGAAAATAATGCAGAGAAGGGGAATAGATTTGTATGTATGCATGAGGGGGTGTTCCATTTTAAGTAAAGAAGTTAGAGAAAGCATCACTGAGGAGGAGCCATTTGAACAAAGACCTAAAGGATGAAATGGAAGCAAGCCATATGTGTCTTAGGAGAAAGAGCATTCCAAGCAGAAGAACAGCTAGGGTGCCCAGCAAGAAATCCAGTTATGTTAAATCAGAGTGATTCGAAGATGAGATTTAGAGGTGAAGGGGGAAAATAGGACATATTTTGTAAGGCCGTATGGGCCTTTGTAAGAACTTTGTGTTTTCTGAATTAGATGGGGAGCTATCAAAGTGTTTTAAGCAAAGGAATGAAATTATCTGACTGGCAAATTTAAAGTATCATATGGCTGATCTATTGAGACTAGGGTGCAGGTTTGGGGCGCCTGGGTGGCTTAGTCAGTTAAGCGTCCGACTTTCGCTTAGGTCATGATCTCACAGTTCATGGGTTCGAGCCCCGAACCCATGCTGACTGCCAGCTCAGAGCCTGGTGCCTGTTTCAGTCTGTGACTCCCTCTCTCTCTGACCCACCCCTGCTCATGCTGTCTCTCTCTCTCTCTCTCCTAGAAATAAAAAAATTAAAAAAAAAAAAAAAGACTAGGATGCAGGGGGCAAGGGTGGAAGCAAGCAGGCATCTAGAAGGCAATTGCAATGTTCCTGGTAAAATGTTATGCTAACATTGATCAGAGTGTTATCAGTGGAAATGGTGAGTAATAGTAAGGATATAGATATACACTGAAGATGAAGCCAAAAGGATTTTTCTGAAAGATCAGATGTGGGACATGAAAGAAATAGAAGAATCAAAGATGACTTCATGGTTTTGGCTTGGGTAAGTACAAGGAAGGAGTTGCCGTCAACGGAGATGTGGATGATTATAGATAGGTCAGATCTGACCAGCAATCATGGTGGTAGGGTGTCACTAGATAAGACTGACGTATATTGAGTTTCAAGTGGCTATTCAAATGAAGATATTAAAAAAGAACATGCAATCAGGAGGGTTTCATGCTCAAGGTGCAAATTCTAGAGGCACTGGCACAAAGGAGTGAGTGCAGACAGAAAAGTCCTAGTAACAAGCTCTGTATTACTTCCCTATGAAAATTTCAGTGAGATGAATAGAAGCCAGCAAGGGAGAGGTAATGTGGAGGAATGGACAGTTAAGAAGGAAGAAAATAGAAAGTTTATGTATTTGTGGCAGCCAGATGTAGAAAATGTTTTATGAAAGAAGGAGTAAACAAGTGTCATAAGCTACCAGGCACAGGTGACCATTAGAGTAATGGGATATAAGTCTACTTAGAATAGGTCCAGGAGAGAACTTGAGACAGTGAGTGTAAACAAATCTTTAAGTAGTTTTTCTGTAATGAAGAGCAGAGAAATAGGTTGATAACTGGAAGGGAAATTGAGGTCAACATAGGTTCTTTAAAATGGGAGGAATGACAGTATTTGCCTATGTCGGCAGGAAAGATCCATTAGTCAAAGGGAAAATAGTATCTCAGGAGAAAGTGGTGAAGAATTGTTGGAGCTATGTCCTTGTTAGGAAGAGCAGATGTGGTCTAGTGCAATGGTGAACAATGGAAGTACAGATGGCTCACTTCAGGGAAGGAGATCCAGGCTCCTGGGGTCCAAATCAGCTCATATATGCCCTCACTAAACAACATACTCACAGGTGTCTAACCTCTCTAAACCTTTGTAGGGCTTAAAAAATACTCAGCACAGACTCAATGAGCTGTTATTATTTTAAGACAAAATAATGCTTAACCATTTTGTTAGTAAAAAAAGAGAAACTTTCAGCAGACCTCCTGGATTAATTGTCTGCAGCATGTTTTTCTAAAACTTAAGTTAATACTTGTCCCTCTGCCTCATTTTTCAATGGCACACAGATTTGTGTATTTTGCACATATTTTGCCTTGTACATGACATGGACTGCTCATGAAGGTAATTATCCCAGCAAAGTAAGCTTCGTGGAAAGATAAACTGCTTAGTGGATTAAAATTGCATATTTTATATAACCCGGTGGCATAAACATCCTCATTCTGCTTATTGTGCATCTCATAAATCTCCCCAGGACATCTACTGTTACTGCTTTTGAGCTTTTCCTTCATCACCTTCTTTTCTCTGGTGGTGGTGAAACAGACTCAGAAAACATCTCCTCTGGCACCACTGTTGCCAATCTCCAGGAGATGAGCTATGATGATACCCACCTCTCACAGAGACACAGGGGTTGTGACAATTTAATAGACTAGAAAAATAATTGAGAGAGAAAACCAACAATTCTTCCGTCCCTCTCGAGGAAGAAGATGGAGTTTCATTAAGGGGTCAGATGCTTAGGAGCTGTTGACTGTTATTACAGGGATTTCTATTGAAAACCTTCTTGGACCAGTGTTAATAAAAGAGCCAAGTAGCTTAGTGAGTCAATCAAAGCCATGTGTCACTTCACCAAGCTCTCTAGCTTAGCTGCACCTATAATCTTGCTGCCTCTACACTGGCCATGGAAGTTTTGCAACAGAAATGGGAGAATCGTTTGGGGAAGTGTGCTGATCAGATTGTCTATATGACTGCCAGACAAAACAGGAGAAAATGGAATTGAGACAAGAGAGAATGTAGTTAGAAATGTAGAAAGAATGGATATAATCATTAAGTCAACCACAAAAGGTCTAGAGTCTGTCCCCAGGGATCTGCACTCCTCAGTTTCAGAATGAGAAGTTTCACCCTCCTGAAGGCTGGGGATAGACAAGGAGACTTAGGAAAAGGTCCTTTCAGTTCTAGGGTTCCATATTCTAAACTTCTGAGGGTGTGGTGTTTCCCTTCCATCATGGAAAGCTCATGGCCCACCTTAGCCACTCCCCAGTGTAAGCATTAGGAACACTGAATTCTAAAAGATTTCACATCTTTCTTCACTCTTTCTGTTGACCCTTGCTACCTTGTTTCACTTCAGCACCTGCAGTGACTTGCTCATTATAGATACTCCATAAGTACTGGCTGAATGCTAAAGTCTTGACACAAACCCAGTAATTTTGTTACATCACAACACCTCACTCCTAGCTTGTCCAACATAAGGGAAAAAATCTTCTATGTAGTTACAACATCATTATCAAATTTAACAAAATAAAAATATAATAATGTTGGGGGGTCCTTTTCTAATGAATAAAAGACTGAGCTTCACAGAAAAGAAAGCCTTATCGAAAAAAATTAAAGTTCTATTCATTTGATAAGAAGAAACACTTTTATTGAACCAAAATGTATCAGAGCTTAAAGTTCCACAA
This sequence comes from Hyaena hyaena, assembly GCF_003009895.1. Taxonomy (NCBI): domain Eukaryota; kingdom Metazoa; phylum Chordata; class Mammalia; order Carnivora; family Hyaenidae; genus Hyaena; species Hyaena hyaena. The sequence goes on from NW_024081531.1 coordinate 390,466, forward strand.
CAATCATGTAATTTTAAAGCCTTCATTCTTGGTGAGAAGACATATATATGTCACAAGCTATTGATTTACAGAAGTGGGCTTAGAAATGCTGTTTTCTGACCTCTAGCTCAGTCCAATACCATTGCTCTATGTGCCACTGGGAAAGCTTGGGGATTCTCCCTTGTTTTCAAGGGCAAATAGGGAATCAACAAAGGCCAAGTTCTACCAAAAACTGCCTCCCCAGCTAATCCTTTTTTAATATATCAGTCTAACGTATAGCATGTTTCATCTCTGTCAACATTCTAATTTTTAATTTTTTTTTAATGTTTTATTTATTTCTAGGGGAGAGAGAGAGAGACAGCGTGAGCAGGGGAGGGTCAGAGAGAGAGGGAGTCACAGACTCTGAAACAGGCTCCAGGCTCTGAGCTGGCAGTCAGCACAGAGCCCGACGCGGGGCTCGAACCCACGAACCGCGAGATCATGACCTAAGCGAAAGTCGGACGCTTAACCGACTAAGCCACCCAGGCGCCCCATCATCTCTGTCAACATTCTAGAGAGTTTGAGATGACATGGTTAATTCCCTGGCATCCATCTTATCTCTGTAACAAGTGGCTAAGCTCAGACATAATTTAGGGTCCTGGATCTAGTCATGAGGCAGTAGTCAAAGCCAGTATTTTAACTGTAGGCCCAATGGGAATATTGCTTATGACAGTTTAATACAACTGCAGTACTATAACAATTTATTTTTAGACACCTGCACCAATGCCCTCTCTTTCCACTTCTCAAAATGCCACAGTGAGATATGTTTATATAAACTCTGAGAGGACTGTGGTACATGAAAACAATTGACCCAGGCTGTATAACCTACACGTTGCAGTAAATGTCGGTTTAATATAATAATAAATGCACATGCATTTCAAAATATATGATGGCTTAGAGCTTTCCTGCCTCCCAGTAGCCAGAGAATAAATTCAAAACAACTTAATCAGGAATTCCAGACCCTCCATCATCTATCCTCATGTCCTCTCTCTGTTCACTATCTCTTTTAAATTCCAGACCAGTATTTCTAACTCTTCATGGATCAACACCCAGCACGTGGGTTGGAAGATGGTTAGTTAATTGGACACTCCCCACTGTGAATGTCCTATAAGAGGATCAAATTCAGTAGGGAACTATTTGGTTTTGAGTGCATCAAGTTCAGAAAAAAAATAGAGGAGGAAGATGAAGCTCAAAATATTAGCACCTTCCTAGTAAACTTGGATAGGAGAAAGAGTCCTGGGGCTGATTCTAAAGTAGGATTTCTAACCCCCTCATACATCCCAAATTATATGTAACTACCCAGTCCCATGCCAAGTAGCACAAACATTGCCAGCTGCTTCAACAGCTCTAATATGCTTGGTTCAAGTCGTCTGAGCCTGCTATAGGAGAAGTATCACGTTGAGAACAGGCAATAGTGTGTGTGTGGTGTGCAGATCACAAAATAACAAATCAAAAACAAAGATGAGTAAGCATTTCCCAAGTGTCTTTTACTATCTCAACAAGAAATCAGATAATTTTTCTTTTTAAAGGGAGAATATACTGAGAGGAAGGAAAGGATAGGAACTTTCCCCATGGACATATCCCCAAGTTCCTATGTTAAAAGCCAGCAGGAATACAGAAAAATGGAGAAAATGCTCCTCTTTTACAGTTCCAAAGTAGTCCCAATTCACATATTTCTTCTCTGGTTAATATTATCACCTGTTACCTCACACCTCAGGGGCTAAAAACCTGAAAGTTCATTTCAACCTCTCCTTCAGCCCACACATCCAAGTGAATTTCTGGGTTTTAGAGATTTTTACCTCTGGAATTTTTTTCATGTCCTTCTTCCCTTATAACTCCATTCTTACAAAATCTCTTGCAGTCCTCATCCTCTCCCTCTGGCCACCTGAATCCATTCCCCTGGCACCGTAGTTCGGAACATGAGTCCCGAATCAGATTCCCTGTGTTCAGAGCCCAGCCCTAGCTGAGTGACCTGACTTTAGGAACATTTTCTAACCTCTCTGAGTTCTAGTTTCCTTATCTTTAAGTGGAGAAAGTAGTAGTTACCACATGATTGCAGTGAGGATTAAATGAGATAATATAAATAAAATCCTTAGAATAGTACCAACCATATGGTAAATTCTCAAAAAATGTCAGGTATTGTTATCAGTATTCACAATTACTATTTTTTTTAATTTAAAAAGCAAGTTTTAGGGCAATTCCTATAGTATTATCCAATTTCAAAAATAAATTCTATTTATACATTACAAAAGTGTAATATGATAAATAACAAACTATTGTTATTGGTCATCTAAAAGGTACAGCAAAGGCAATGGTAGATATTGCCTATTTTTCTTAACACATCAGTGTCCTCTTTTATTTTTTATAATGAGCATGTATTTTTGTCAATTAATGTCTCCAAAATGATCTGCTAGCATCCATTTGTTATTTTTTTAGAATTCTAGGACTCTGAGATTTATATTTATTAGTCCTCTACTCAAAATCTTTACCTGTAGAATGAAATCGAAATATATTCTAGGTATATGCAAAACTCTTCCTGACCCAGTACAGCCTTTATTCTTATACTGCCACTCCTATTCTCTTCAAATCTTCACCCATAACCTTTCCCTTCACAGTGCAGGACCCCCCTCCACTGGAGCATTCCATCATTCTCCAGGCCACAACGAAGTACCATTTCCTCTGTGATAGATGTCTTGGTCTTATCCAAGGCTGTGTGGTGCTCCATTTCTTACACTATGAGAAAATATGACTTTTCTGCCAGTCTTCCTAGGTCACCTTCTCCTGCCTCTATTCCCAGTTCCCTTACCTATCCTAATTCAGGGTCATAAATGATGGTTGCTTGAAATTAATTCCAGGCCTTTATTGACTCTAGTGTTTTTCACTCTGATACTCATAAGACCTTTTCCTCTTCCTTGTTTGGAATCCCACAGATTAAGCCTTTTATGAATCTTACTGCTGGTCATGTTAGATGTTCACCTGGATAAGTCTGAGATAGTTCATGACTTCAAGGAAATTGTTTTCCAAAATGTGAATGTAATTTTGATTACAAAATATCACCAAACCACATATAATCAATTACCAGTCTGGTTGCTGTAAAAAATATTTTTTTCTGGGCAACTAGGAAAGAGAAAGGAGAGAGAAGAATATGTTGTTTGTGTTATGATAAAAAAGACACTACTGTCTACTTAATCCAAAGTCTATTTTCAAATTCTAATTTTCTCTTACAAATAATTTTCAAACACCCATAGCCAAATATTAATAAAGTCCAATTTATCATTCTTTTTCTTATTAGTACTGTCTGGCTGTTTTAGAATCCTTTGTGCCTACCCACCTCAAAGTCATGAAGACATTCTCACATAGATCATTTTCTAGAAAATTAGCTTCTTTATTCTTCATATTTAGGTCTACAGTCAATCAAAAATTGATTTTTGTTTATGACTTAAGGTAGAGGGTGAGCTTTATTTTTTAAGGTAATTGTATGGCACAATTTGCCGACAAGACTGTCTTTTTCTCACTATACAGCAGTGGCACCTTTGTATTAGTCAGATATATTTAATTATGTGTTTTAAGGTTCCAAAGGCTGTTTTATTGGTCTCCTCTTTTATCCTATGTTGCTAGCATTCTGTTTTACTTTCTGTTACTAAGTAACAGAATTCTGTGTCTCCCTCTCTCTGACCCTCCCCTGCTCATGCTGTCTCTCTCCCTCAGAAAAAAAAAAAAAAAAAAAAAAAAGGAATCCACAAAAAGTAGTTTAACCAGCTCACTAGATACTAAATTATCAAAATCATATCCTAACAGTGAAATATGAAAATAAAATAAAATTTTATTCACAATAGAATCCAAAGGAATAAAATACTTACGATTTAACTTAACATAAATAAAAACTTGTATACTGAAAACTACAAGATGTTGCCAACCAAAGTTAAAGAAGATAAAAGTAAATTGAAGAGACATACCAAGTTCCTGGGTCGGAAGACTGAATATTGATAAGATGGCAGTTCTACCCAAAGTGATCTATAAGTTCAAAGCAATTCCTTCCAGGATTGCAACAGGTTCTCTTGTTTTGTTTTGGGTTTTCTGGGGTGGGGGTGGGGGGTAGAAATTTAAAAAGTTGGCCTTAATAGCTATGGAAAGACAAAGAACCTAGAAATCCCCTCCAAAAAATGTGAAAAAGGAGAACAAATGAGACAGCTAACTCTACCTAATTATAACACTTAACTATTAATCAAGACACTGTAGTATAAAGGATAAACATATAGATAAAAAGAACAGAAAAAAGGCAAGAAATAAACCCTATAACTATGATCATTTGAAGGCTATTTAAAGTGAAAATAACAGTCTTTTCAATAAATGTATGGACAATTGGCTATCCATACACAAACAATGAACATAGCCCTTTTTATTTACAAGATACACAAAACTTCCCTAAATGTGAGAGCTGCAAATATAACACTTCTAAAAAGAAAGCACAGGTGAAAATTTTTTGTGACCTTAGAGAAGACAGATTACTTAAATAGGACACCAAAAGCACAGTCATAAAAAGAAATAAAAAGATGAATTTTATAAAAACTAAAATAATTTGCTCTTCAAAATAAAAACTACTGAGTAGGAAAATGGCCACAGACTATTTGCAAGTTATATATCTAATAAATAACTTTTATTCAGAATATAATAATTCTTACAAATCATTAATATGATGATTAAATTTTTAAATGGGAAAAAGTTTAGAAATTTCATACAAGAAAGGATGTTCAGGAGCTTTAATCATTAGGGAAATGCAAATTAAACAATGAAATGCGCCATCCTTACTAATATGGCTATTATCAAAGAGACTGACAATACCAAATGTTGACAAGGATGTAATGAAAGAAATTAAATTCTCACATAGTACTACTGGAAATGTAAAGTTCTACAGCCAATGCCACAAATAGATTAGAAGTTTCTTAAAATATTAAAGACATCCTTAACACATGACCTAGTAATTCTACTCCTAAATACCTTACCCTAGATAGGTGAAAATATAAGTTTCCACAAAGATTCATGCAGGGGAGTTCTTGCAGTATTACTCATAACAGTCAAAAAAGTAAAATCCCAAAGTGCATCAACTGATGAACGGATAAACAAAATCCACACAATGGAGTATTATGCATCTATTAAAAAAAAAAAAAACTCTACTGATTCATGTTAAATATGTCTGGATAAACCACAAAAACATTATGCTAAATGAGAAATGCCAGACACAAGAGAACATAGAGAGTATGATTATATTTCATAAAATTGCCAGAGTTGGAAAATCTAGAGAGACAGAGCATATATGGGTGACTGACGTTGAGAGTGGGAATAGGGTAGGGATTAACTGGAAGCAAACAGGGAATTTCAGGATGACAAATATGTTCTGAATATGGATTATGGTGATACCTTCACAATTCTATAAATCCATTATAAACCATAAAGTGTACACTTATACTGGTTACATTTGTTATATAAATTGTATATCAAGGAAATTTTTTAAAAAAACAAAGCCTCATCAAATGTGATATCAAATCATATCCACCAGTTCAAAATAGGTAAAATTAATTTGAGATATCAGAATTAGTATAGTGGTTTTCCTGAAGAAGGTGGTGTTGACTGAAAGCAACAGAAGTGAAGTTTCTGGGGTGCTGAAAATGCCCCATTCCTTGATCTGACTGGTAATTACATGGGTATATTCACTTGGTAAGAATTATTTAAATGGCTCACTTAAAATGTGTGAGCTGCTTGCTCCCCTAGCATAAGTTAATAAATGCCCCACAAAATGAACAAAAAAAAGCAAGAAACTGTGACCCATTTAATTTCTAAAACTTTTCTTAAGATTAAATCCAAGTTAGTTAACATATAGTGTAATAATAATTTCAGGAATAGAATTTAGTGATTCGTCATTTACATATAACACCCAGTGCTCATCCCAATAAGTGCCCTCCTTAATTCCCATCACCCATTTGGCCCATTGCCCCACTCAACACCTCTCCAGCAATCCTCTGTTCTCTCTGTTTAAGAATCTCTTATGATTTGTCTCCCTCTCTGTTTTTATCTTATTTTTGCTTCCCTTCCTCTATGTTCATCTGTTGTGTTTCTTAAATTCTACATATTAGTGAAAATATATGATATTTGTCTTTCCCTGAATTATTGCATTTAACATAATATACTCTAGTTCCATCCATGTTGTTGCAAATGGCAAGATTTCATTCTTTTTGATTGTCAAGTAGTATTCCATTGTATAAATATACCACATCTTCTTTATCCATTCATCAGTTGATGGACATTTGGGCCCTTGCCATAATTTGACTATTATCAACAGTGCTGCGATAAACATTGAGTGTATGTGCCCCTTTGAATCAGGATTTCTGCATCCTTTGGATAAATACCTAGTAGTGTAATTGCTGGGTCATAAGGTAGTTCTATTTTTAACTTCTTGAGGAACCTCCATAGTCTTTTCCAGAGTAGCTGCACCAGTCTGCATTCCTCTCAGCAGTGCAAAAGTGTTCCCCTTTCTCTGAATCCTCACTAACATCTGTTGTTTGCTGACTTGTTAATTTTAGCCATTCTGACAGGTGTGAGGTGGTATCTCATTGTGGTTTTGATTTGTATTTCCTTGATGAGTGATGAGAATCTTTTCATGTGTCTGTTGGCCATCTGGATGTCTTCTTTGGAAAAGTGTCTCTTCATGTGTGACCCATTTTAGAAGAGGGAATCCTGCTGTTGTAGTCTGTTCCTGGAATTTCCTCAAACTATGAACTTGATTTTACTTAGGGATCTTTATTTACAAGATTGATGACATTAGCAGGTCAAAAGCAAACAAACATCTGGCCAGCTCAGTATTCAAAACTTAGTAGGCTTTTTCATGCACCAGAGGGATATAATCAATTCCAAATATTTGGTTTCTAAGTAAAGCCTAAGCTTCTCCTACATTGTGAAGACACATTTTGTGTCTGTTAACAGCACCCATTCAGGTACCTTTTTCCTCTTTTAGTCTACTATTAAATTCATACTGGCAAGTTTTTCACAATGACGTTTTAGAAATCCCAGTTCTATACAACACTTTAGAATGCTTGTCCTCTATAACACCATGAAGTGAACACAGAGTGAGTGGTAGTAGCAGCCATTGGAGATAATGAAAATAATACCAGATTATGATTTGCAATGATAGGTCCCAGTTAGAAGCTGGCTGTGGGCCTGGGCATGTCACACATTTTCCATCCTGCTGCACTGTCCCCCAAACTAGAAGTCATCAATCTAACTTTACCTAAGTCATCAAAGTGTTGTGAAGGTCAGATGAGATGAAATTTTTCAAGATGCTTTCCCATGCATTTAGTGTCATCCAAGGCCACCTCTTGGTATTATTAACAGCAGCAAATACACAAGTTAGAAAATTTAACTTGCTTTCAGTTGCACAGCTTTTAAAATTGAGGTTATAATGAGTTCCTTGAAAAGTGCCTTATCTGCAAATATTGTTTCTCCATTTGGTATAGAAATGGGTTCTCTAATGATCTGCATACCAAGCTTGAATTTTATATGATCCCAGTGGCAGTGTAGTTCTGCAGAAGGAGATTTAATAGAAATGTGAAAAGCCCACCCCCACAGCACCTAAGATGGACAAGACACACCATGGTTTATTGATGATAACCTGCAGACTGAGCAGGTTGGGGGTGGGGGGGGCGGGCAGGAGACGATAAGAGCATTTCTTTCTTACAGAGCTTGACTTGATGCTTTGGTATTAAGGAATTAATGGTTTGTGACCCGCTCCCCTCTCAGAGAAGATTCTGATATGCTCTCCTAGGGAGTATGCTCCTCACTAAGAAGAACAATGACAATGATGAAAACAGCTAGTATTTCTGAGATATTATAAGCCATACATTGTACTAAACATTCTACTTGCATTTACTCCTAATTTGTCTTCTATGCAGAAACTAAAGAGATTGTAAGTTAGATCCTGTCATTCCAGTACTTAAAATCTTTTCATAGATTGCCCTTACATATCAACTAAAAACCTCCTACAGCTCACCCTGTCTTCAAAGCTCATGTGGTCTGTCTCTGCCTGTGTCTCTGATGAGCACGTGCCACTAGCATGTGCCACTCTTCCTGTAGCTCATTTGCTCATGCTGGCTCAAAGTCTTTGCCTTTCCTGTTTCTTTTTCCAGGAATGTCTTCACTTATGATTAGCATAGAGTGAGCTTATTTTGTTCCCAGCCCAATGGTATCTGTACAGAAAGGCGTTTCCTAATCATCCCCTCTGAAATAGACTCAAAAGGATGAAGTTATATGCCCATGGACACATAGGAACAAAGCAACACTTTGCATCTAAGACCTGCCAAAAGGGGTTAAAAGCAAGTATCACTGAAGGAATTAGAGTAGAGGTTTTATCTTTATCCTAAGAAGATACTTTAAATGGAAAACTCTCAGATTTGAGTTGAAGCAAAAACTCTTCTTCACTCTGGGGTTTGTTTTTCTATTTACTCCAGAAAGAAATAAAATTAATATAATTAAATAAGGTCACATTTCAGAGTGACATAAAGGGGAAAATTTATAAAGGAGGTGAAAGTGAAAGAAAATTTAGATCTAGTACCTGCCTTTAGGAGAGCTTCATTATTTCTCCTCATTAAAGTAATTGTTGGTTTAATGCCAGATCTCTCCATCAAACAGGTCCAATGAGACACTGGAAACTGAATAAACATACTGTCTAATAACAAGTGATGGAGGCAAAAGGTGAAATTTCCACTTATAAATAGCTATTCCTTGTTGAAATTTCCCAGGGGCAAAGGGTCACCCAGCAGAGATAATTGCTAATTAAGATTGGATAGTCTAGGCAAGGAGCCAGACCAGTACCCCAATGTTACAATGGGTCAGCCATTGATTAGATTCCTAGCTCTTGATTAAATGTCACAGAATGATTAACTGATTAATCCTTGGGCCTTTCTAGAAGAGACCCTAGTTCAGCATAATACACCACAGCCCAGTAATTCTACACTTCTATCTGGCACAGAATCCTTTTTGGAAAAAGTTCTATGACTCATTCTATTTTACTTTCTTCCTTGCAGCCTTGTTCAGCTTCTGTCTCATATGGTAATGACTAATGATTGTGCTCCCTTCTTTACTAAAGATATGGCTCAGTTAATTTAATATTTCCCTCTGTATCCTTACCTATCTATAGGAACAGTCAAGTGATAATGCCTTGGACTAAGAAGGCATAATGCAAGTTGTAAGTACTTACCTATAGACTAGTTAGGGAAGCAGTATAGTCCAACTACCTGAGTTCGCAGCCCAGCTCCACTATTTACCACCTATGTCACCATGGTAAAAGTACTTACCCTAACTTTCAGATCCCTTATTTATAAAAAGGAGGAAACTAGTATTGTTTATCTCAAAATGCTGTTAAAAATTAAATAACCTACATAAAAGGGAGTTGAACATACACTGAATCTTTAAAAAGTATTTCTAGGATAAGCCTAATAAGAAACTCATAGGAATATTAGGCTACAAACATTAGCCTCTCTTCACATCTGGCTTCTCCAAGGGGAATGACTAGGAATATTCCCATTCTCCTAGTTTAGAAGAAGCAGATTCCACTAGCCTGAAATAGACTAAATATGGTAATAAGCCCCATTATGTTCTCTGAAAATGATTACTCTATATCAAGTGATGGAGAATAATAGCAGCTACTAATTATTGAGATTCTTCTATGTGCCAAGCACTGTTCTGTATACTTTATACATGTGAAATCATTTAATCTTCCTAACACCCAATGGAGTAAGTAGTAAAGTGGTAGAGACAGTAGGCAAACTCAGGCCACTGCCATGTGACTCCAGAGTGAGACACTCTAAATTCCCATCTAGTTAATCCCTATACTTGTACACTTAATGTCACCATCTCCCATCTTTACAAGGACATCACTCTAGGATTTTATGCATTCTCTAATACATCAACAAGTATTTCTCCCCTCTCTATTGGATCTTTCTCATCCTATTATAAATATGACATTATTTTTCCATCTTAAAAAGCAAAACAGGAACAGAACAATTTGCTTTATCTTACTTTACTCTCCAGATGCCTTCTCATTTCTCTGATTCTCTTCACAATATAACTCTTAGAAGGATTTCTATAATACTCTTTCCAAAACCTCTATTTTTTTTCTTGAACTCAGTCTAATTAGACTTTTACTCACACTTCTAACAAAACTTTTTTTTAAGATAACCATTGCTCTGTCATGTTGCTAAATCCAGTGTTCAATTCTTTTACTTGATCTATCAGTAGCATTAGATATAAAATTGCATCTGCCTTGATAAACTTTCTTTATTGGTTTCCAGGATATGACACTGTCCTGATTTTGCTTCTTCCCCTTCCATCTTAATCACCTTCTATTTCTTCATGTTTTCCCCAACCTCTAAATGTTGGAGTAAGCTGTGTATAAATCCTTGGTTTTCTTTCCTTTATCTATATTCATTCTTTTGCCAACCTAATTTCTTTTTGCTATATATATATATACGTTTGACAGTCATCAATATAGAGGTGGTATATCTTCTGTTCAGAACCCTCTAACCAGTGTAAACTTATTTATATAAATGATGGTATTAAAAGGTTGACATGTTACCTTCTGACATTATTTCCTTTTCTTTTATAATGCTTGCAATCTTATGCACCCCACATTGATGGGATAGAAAGCAAGGCAGATTTCTCATGCAACTCACCATATTATGCTAGAAATGCTCATATGTCAATTCTCTGTTTTTTAACATTATATAAAAACTATTAGTAAACAATTGTAAATACACTCAATATTGGAGAGCCTAAATACATACAATAATAATAAAAGACAAAGAAATTGGCAGTAATATAATAATAGTAGGCAACTTTAAAACCTCACTTACAACAATGGATAGATAATTCAGGAAGAAAATCCATAAGGAAAGTGTCTTTGAATGATACATTAGACCATATTGATTTAACAGATATATACAGAATCTTTTACATCCAAAACAATAGAATACACATTCTTTTCAAGGACACATGGAGCATCCTCCAGGATAGATCATATGTTAAGTCACAAGTCTCAACAAATTTAAGAAGATTAAACTCCTACTATGTATCTTTTCCAACCACACTGATATGAAACTCATCAATGACAAGAAAAACACTGGGGGGAAAAACACATGTGGGAGCTAAATAGGAAGTTACTAAATAAACAGTGTATCAACAAATAAATCAAAGAGAAAATTTTAAAAAATACATGAAGACAAATGAAAATACCATGGACTAAACCTTTGGGATGCAGCAAAAGCAGTTCTAAGTGCGGAATTTGTAGCAATACAGTCCTAACTCAAGAAACAAATCTAAAACAATCTAAACGTATATCTAAAGGAAGTATAAAATGGAAAAGCCCATAATTAATAGAAGGAAGCAAATAACGAAGAAGAGAAATAAGTAAAACAGAGACAAAAATACAATAGAAAAGATCATTGAAAACAAAAGCTGGTTCTTTGAAAAGATAAAATTTATAAACCTCTAGCCACATTCATCAAGAAAAAAGAGAGGACCTAAATAAATAAAATCAGAAATGAAAAAAAAAAAAAAAGAAGTAAAACAGACACCACAGAAATACAAGAGATTATAGGAGAATATTATGGGCAATCCAGAAAACAAATGGATAAATTCCTAGAAACACAGTCTTCCAGTATTGGAAAAGGGAAGAAAAATCTGAATGGACCAATTACTAGTAACAAAATTAAATCAGCAATTAACTCTAAACAAAACTTTAGGACTAGATAGAGTCAAAGGTGAATTCCAAAAAACACTTAAATGTGAGTTAATACATATTCTCCTCAAACTATTCCAAAAAATAGAAGAGGAAGAAAATCTTCCAAATATGTTCTTAAAGCCAGCATTACCCTGATACCCAAAACCAAAACACTACCAAAAAAGAAAATTACAGGCCAATATCCCTGATGAACATAAATGCATAAATTATCAATAAAATACTATCAAACTCCATTTAACAGTACATTAAAAGGATCACTTGTCACAATCAAGTGGGATTTCTTCCAGGGAAGCAAGGATAGTTCAATACTCACAAGTCAATCAACATCATACACCATATTTCCAAAATGAAGGATAAAAAAATCATATAATCATCTCAATAGATGCCAAAAAAGCATCTGACAAAATCCACATCTACTCCTGCTAACTCTCAAGAAAGTGGGTTTAGAAGGAAAAAACAGCAACATAATAAAGGTCATATATGCAAAACCAAAAGCTAACATCATATTCAGTGATGAAAAATGAATGATTTTCCTCTAAGATCAGGAACAAGACAACAATTCACTTTTTCCACTTCTGTCAACATAGTATCCAAAATCCTAATCACAGCTATCAGACAAGAAAATGAAATAAAAGGTATCTAAATTAATAAGAAGTGAAATCATCATTATTCACAGATGACATGATACTATATACAGAAAACCCTAAAGACTCTACAAAAAAATTTATTAGAAGTAGTAAGTGAATAAAGTTACAGGACCCAAAACTAATATACCGAAATGTTGTGTTTCTATACATTAATAATAAATTAGAAAAGCAATTAGAAAAGCAATTGCATTTATAATTGCACCAAAGAATAAGATACCTAGAAATAAACTTAACAAATTAGGTGAAAATCTATTAAAATTATAAAATATGGATGAAAGACATTTCAGATGACACAAATGAAAAGAAATACCATGCCCATAGATTGGAAGAATTAATATTGTTAAAATGTCCATACTACCCAAAGCAATCTACAGATTCAATGCAATCCCTATCAAAATATCAATGGTATTATTCACAGAACTATACCTTAAAATTCGTATAGGAAAAAGACACTGAATAGCCAAAGCAGTCTTGAGAAAAACAAAGGTGGAAGTATCACAATCCTAGATTTCATGATATACTAGAAAGCTATAAAAATTAAAACAGTACGGTACTGGTACAAAGAATAGATACATAGATCAAGAGAACAAAATAGCTGATAAAAAAGCTATGCTTACATGATTAGTTAACATACTATAAAATAAAGCAAGAATATAAAATGGGGTAAAGACAGTATCTTCAATAACTGACCAGCTACATGCAAAAATTAACTCAAAATGGATGAAAGACCTAAATGTGAGACTTGAAACCATACAACTCCTAGAACATAGGGAGTATTCTCTTTGACATCAGCTACAGAAACATTTTTCTATATATGTCTCTGGAGACAAGGGAAACAAAAGCAAAAATAAACTACTGGAGCTACAATCATAATAAAAGGCTTTTGCAAAGGAAACCATTAAGAAAATGAAATGACAACCTACTGAACGGGAGAAGATATTTGCAGTTCATATCCAACAAGGGATTAATATCTAAAATGTATAAAGAACTTATATGACTTAACACCCTAAAAATTCAATTGAAAAAATAGGAAGATGATATAAATAGATATTTTTCCAAAGAAAAATCCAGATGGCCAATAGACACATGAAAAGATGTTTAACATCACTAATTGTCAGGGAAATGCAGAAAAATGAAAATCAAAACTACAAGGAGATATTACCTTATACCTGTCAGAATGATTAGAATTTAAAAAGGCAAAAAATAACGTTGATGAGGATGTGGAGAAAAAATATTTTTCATGCACTTTTTGTGGGAATGTAAGTTGATGCAGTTTCTGTGGAAAACAGTGTGGAAGTTCCTTAAAAATTTGAAAATAGAAATACTATAGAATTCAGTAATTCTACTACTGTGTATTTACCCCAAGGAAATGAAAACACTAATTTGAAAAGATATATGAACCCCCAAGTTTATTGCAGCATTTAAAATAGCTAAGATATGGAAGCAATCTAAGTGTTCATTGATGGATAAATGAATATATATATAGCATGTGTATATAGCATGTGTATATAATGAATATATATATAGCATGTGTATATAATGGAATTATTCAGCCATATAAAAGAATGGGATAACTTGCATTTCTGACAACATGAATGAACTTTGAGGGTATTATGCTAAGTAAAATAAGTCAAAGACAACTACATATGATTTCACTTATAAGTGGAATCTAAGAAATAAAACAAATGGACAAATAAACAAACAAAAAGCAGAAACAGACCCATAAGTGCAGAGAATAAACTGATGTTTGTCTGAGGTTGGAGGAAAGACAGGCAAAATTGGTGAAGGAGGGTGAGAGCTAGTTATGAAATGAGTCATGGAAGTAAAAAATACAACATAGGGAATATAGTCAGTGGTATTGTAATAGAATTGTATGCTCACAGATGGAAGCTACACTTGAGGTGAACCATAGCATAACACATAGAGTTATAGCATCACTAAGTTGTATACCTTAAACTAATGTAACATTTGTGTTAACTAGAGTTCAATTAAAAAAAATTCATGACACAAAAGATTAAAGAAATCCTATCCTAGTGAAGAGGAAGAGAAAACCTATGACTTCAACCTAGGACAAAGGGGTTTGATCATTGTATTATTAAAATTTAATCATCTTTTTGCACAGTGTCGTATCCTTTTTATTTTTACCCCTTTTATATTAACAGCTTCATTATATCTATTATAGTTAGTGAGGGACTGAAAGGAATGTTCAGAGAAACCAATCCTTACTATCAGCAGCAAGTCCTATTAGCATCAGAACACTTCATTGTTGCATAATAATAATGCCATATTATTTTAATTACTATTTTTTTCTTTTAATGGTCATTACTGTTTTCTTCCTTTAGAGGAAGAGAATGACAAATGACAACTGCCATCTAAAAACTAGTTTATGAAATTAAAGTAGCTTCACTTTCCTCAGGTATAAAATGGAAAAATAAGTCCTTGCTTTCCTAGTAAGGTAAACAATGTATGAAAAATTATGATATTACTTACTAAAAACATATAAACACATTTTAAAAATGTGTACATATAGAAATATTCCAGAAATTTCTCAAGTACATGCATAAATATTTTCATGGTAACAAATTAATAACAGGAGAGAAAGAGAGGGGAAGAGAAAGTGGAGAGAATTTAAATATATATTAGTAGTATTGTGGAATACTATATACCTATGAGAAAAAGGGAAAGAAAATTTTCTATACTAATAAGGGATTATATTCATGCTATATTGCAAATGGAAAAATTGTAGTCAGTTTTATTGTCTTATTTCATCTTTGTAAAATAAATATCCATATCCATGTATTAGTGGGTGTATATGTGTGAACAAGTGAGATTCATGCATGGATATGTGATCTAGAAGTATATAAAATTTTTGGTGATTAACTCTAAGACTTAGAAATGGGAAATAAGACAACTCGCATTTCTATTCTTTTTTTTTTATAGAAGTATGTGCTATTTTGTAATTAAAAATAAATTTAAAATACAGATAATAAACAAGGACTCATATCACAAAAATATTTTTAAAATAAAAATAATTTGTAATTATAATATATATAAAATCCTCCCCCCTTTTTTTTTGCAAGGGACCATGTAGTCTGATGCAGTATCTGTAGAATTTTGACTACAGGTAGACAATGAGTCTGCCTCATTTCAGAGCAAAGCTAAAACACAGGCTTTCACATCTCAATTTACATCAAGAGGATTCACTTCCAGAAAGCAATCTCTTAACTTAGTATATATGTAGATGAACTAGAGTCTTCTACAATTACAAATGTGGTTCTATTTTCTCTTGATAGCTTCTTTAAATCCGCCCCCCACCCTTAAGTTAAAAACAGACAAACAGAAAGTAAGAACAATTATGTTGCCTAAAAAGGCTGAGAGCAAATTTCTCATGGCTTCTATAGCATGTTTCCTTGATCTTTCTCCTCAAAGTTCATGTGTCTTGAAAACTGAGGTCAGGGGCACCTGGGTGGCTCAGTGGGTTAAGTGTCCAACTTCAGCTCAAGTCATGATCTCATGGTTCGTGGGTTCAAACCCCGCGTCGGGCTCTGTGCTGACTGCCAGCTCAGAGCCTGGAGCCCGTTTCAGATTCTGTATCTCCCTCTCTTTCTGACCCTCCCTTGCTGATGTGCTCTCTCTCTCTCAGAAAAAAAGAAAGAAAAGAAAACTGAGGTCAGAGAATGAACGTACATCCAACTGCTATAGTTGTTTTAACCTGTGAAGGATAATTAAGGCTTCAAATATTAGACTGAGATTACTTTGCAGAGGTTGGTAACCAATTTCCTTCTAGGCATGAAACCAGAGTTAAAAAAAAAAAAAAAAAAAGCCGAGTGGCTAGACAAAGAATGTCTTGGGATGTGTAAATTATGAAATAATAAAAATTATTTACTTGCGTGGTTTTGGATTTGGCTTCTCTGGGAGTCACCACCTAGCATTATTAATGTATGATTTAGACCACTCCTTGAGTACCAGGTATGGGCCTGGTATTGCACTAGGAACTTAACACAACTCTTTACATCTTCTCAACAATCATTTTTGGTAATTTCATAGATCCAAGGTGTGTTCCCATTTTACATAATGGCTAAGGGAATTTCAGCATATTGCCTAGTATAAAGAAAAATTATTCTCACAATGCAAAAAAATATTCCCTATTGAGATGATCAAGTGTCTGGGTTTTTTTGGGGGGGAGGGTGAGGGGCTGGAGGAAAAAAAAACAAAAATTATCTCCAAAGCAATAGAAAGAAATGTGTATCTTAAATATGAGACTTAAATAAAGGTTTATCTTTGTTTAAAATGTGTATCTTAAATATGAGATTTAAACCTAAGAAGTGGCAAACTGTGACCTGGCAGGATTTTATGTGTAATGAAAATTTAAATGATTTGAAATGCTATTGAGATTATAAAAGCCATGAAATGTAGAATCCAGATTAGAAGAATGTGCAGTATTGCTGAGTGCCATCCTTGAAGAAGGACTTTATACTGCCCTGCCAGTGTTTTAAAAGGAAAATTGTCAACAGGAAAAAAGATCTTAAAATACCTAGGTCCCATGGAAAATACCTGAACAACCTCGGGTTATCTGACTGGGAAGTATAGATCCTAAGGCCCATAAAATCCTCATTGAATTAAATGGAGGAGAGATTCATCATGGACCTGTGACAGCAAAAATTGAATTTCTGGAAGTTGCAAGGAGGCAAATATGTTTTTGATATTGGACTTAAATAGAACAGTTCCAATTGTCCAAGTCCATGTGAGAACAAACAGCCTTGAAAATTAACAAGTCCCTTAGTAGCTGAGGTATGTAAGCAGAAAAAAGAGTTTGTGCAGGGAAAATTCAAACACTAGGTTTAGATTAGACTAGACTCAGTTCCTGACTTACAATGGTTTGACTTACGATTTTTCAACTTTGTAATGGTTGGAAAGCAACATGCGTTCAGTAGACATGATACTTCAAATTGGGGATTTTAATCGTTTCCCAGGCTACCAATATGTGGTACTATGCTCTCCTGTGGTTCAGGGCTATTGTGGAATCTGTACTTCCCAGTTATCCGTGCAATCACAAGGGTGACCAACTAATGCACTTAAAACCATTGTGTGCTCATACAAACATTCTGCCTTTTACTTTCAGGACAATATTCAATAAATTCCATGAGACATTCAATACCTTATTATAAAATATGCTTTGTGCTGGATGATTTTGTCCAACTATAGGCTATTGCAAATGCTCTGAGAACATTTAAGGTAAGTTGGGCTAAGCTATGATATTTAGTAGGTTAGGTGTTTTAAGTGCATTTTTGACTTAGGATATAGTCACCTTATGATGGGTTTATCAGGATGTCACCCCTCAGTAAGTTGAAGATCTATACATTATTGTTAAGCTCTCTTGAGAATATTCAGAATATGTGATGTCATTTCTTCTGATCCTGGAATTTTGAGAAGAATTTGTATGACACAGCCTTTTTTTTTTTTTTTAATGTTTTATTTATTTTTAGGAGAGAGAGAGAGAGAGAGAGACAGCATGAGCAGGGGAGGGTCAGAGAAAGAGGGAGTCACAGACTGAAACAGGCTCCAGGCTCTGAGCTGGCAGTCAGCACAGAGCCTGATGCGGGGCTAGAACCCACGAACAGTGAAATCATGACCAAAGCGAAAGTCGGACGCCTAACCGACTAAGCCACCCAGGCGCCCCGACACAGCCTTTAAGAATTACCTAGTCTTCTAGTATTCTAATTACAAAGAATTATAAAAATTAGAAGGTGAAAAGTTAGCCATTAGTTGAATAGCCCATGGGGTACATTTACTGACCGGATTTTAAGGTCAGCAACTTTACTGTTTTTCTGTTTACATATCCTCTCAAAATGCCCAGGACACTGTATAAGGTTCATGTTATTTCCCAAAGTAAATTTAAGCAAATTTAATAACTTTTCCTTCTCAAATTATATATATATATATACACACACACACACACATATATATATACACATATATATGTTATATATATAAGTTATATATATAAACTTATGTTTGCATATTTATAGATTTGTATTTCCATATACTATATTCACACACATATAAGTATAGATAGGCATTATAGATAGGAAGGGTAACAGCCATTTACAAGAAAGGTAACAACCAACTTCAAGATTTTTTATGTCTAGAGGCGCCTGGGTGGCTCAGTCGGTTGAGCACCCAACTTCGGCTCAGGTCATAATCTCACAGTTCGTGGGTTCGAGCCCCGTGTCAGGCTCTGTTTTGAAAGCTAGCTCAGAGCCTGGGGCCTGCTTCAGATTCTGTCACCTTCTCTCTCTCACACAAGTAAATAATAACATTAAAAAATAACATTAAAAAAAGATTTTTCATATCTAGTTAAAAAAAATTTTAATGTTTTTTATTTATTTCTGAGAGAGAGAGAGAGGCAGCATGAACAGGGGAGGGTCAGAGAGAGAGGGAGACAAAGAATCCGAAGCAGGCTCCAGGCCCTGAGTTAGCTGTCAGCAAAGAGCCCGACTTGGGGGTGGGAACCCATGAACTGCAAGATCATGACCTAAGCTGAAGTTGGACGCTTAACCAACTGAGCCACCCAGGCACCCCTTCATGTCTAGATTTGAAGTAAGTTGGCTAACTTTACTGCTCAAAGTACTCTCATTATCAAAGGAGAAGAGGGGAGAGAGAGAAAGGGCTGGGCTCTGCCAGCTCCCTGCAGCAATACAGCAACTTGGAAATGGCGGGGTCAATGAAAACAGCTCGAGTAAGGACTGTGATCTCGGAACTTTGCCCAGGGGAGAAGCAGAAGCAAGATAAGTAATACAGCAAAGCATGAAAAGAGAAGGCCTGAAGTCGTAGGACACTGAGCCACAGGAGTTTGGGAAGAGAAAGAGACAGAGTACACTGGGAAAACAACCTCATAAGGCTACCTCAAGAAACAAGCCAAAGTACACAAGGTGGAGAGTCCCAAATGCCACTACAAGCAGGGAAATAAAATAACCAGTCTCATCAAGAGAGACCAAGAGACACTATTCAAAGAACACTTCCTGAACTGACAGGCCCTGGGCAGTCAATGAGACTTTTTTAATACAGCAGTACTCACAGGTGCAGAGTGCATAACAAGCTTTTAAAACTCACAAGAGACAGTAAGCTAGTCAAAATGATGAAATGGAAGAACTCTCCTCTAAAGAAATTCCAAGAAGAAATGACAGCTAAAGAGCTGCTTAAAACAGATATAAGCAACATAACTGAACAAGAATTTAGAACAATAGTTATAAAATTAATTGATGGGCTTGAAAAAGCAATGGAAGACATCAGAGAAACTATTGCTACAAAGACTATGGAGCTTAAAAATAGTTGTGATGAATTAAAAATGCTATAAATGAGATGCATAATAAAATGGAGGCATCGAACACACAGATTGAAGAGGCAGAGAGGAGAATAGGTGAACTAGAAGATACAGTTATAAAAAAGAGGAAGCAAAGAAAAAGAAGTAAACTGATCCAAGAACATGAAAGGAGAGTTCAAGAACTGAGTGATACAGTCAAACAGAACAATATCCGCATCTTAGGAATCCAAAAGAGGAAGAGAAAGGG
Organism: Hyaena hyaena; assembly: GCF_003009895.1. NCBI lineage: Eukaryota > Metazoa > Chordata > Mammalia > Carnivora > Hyaenidae > Hyaena > Hyaena hyaena. The sequence goes on from NW_024081531.1 coordinate 410,490, forward strand.
AAAGGTGCTGAAGGAGTCCTTGAACAAATTATAGTAAAGAACTTCCCCAATCTAGGGAAGGAAACAGACATTGAAATCCAAGAGGCACAGAGAACTCCCCTCAGACATACCTGAATCAATCTTCTGAATGACATATTATAGTGAAACTGGCAAAATATAAGGACAAAGGGAGAATTCTGAAAGTAGCTAAAGATAAAAGGGCCCTAACATACAAAGGAAAACCTAGCAGAGTGATGACATACCTATCTACTGAAACTTGGCAGGCCAGAAAGGAATGACAGGAAATCTTCAATGTGATTTCAACGTGACCAGAAAAAATATGCAGCCAAGAATCCTCTATACAGCAAGCCTGTCATTCAGAATAGAAGGAAAGATAAAAGTCTTCCCAAATAAAAATTGAAAGAATTCATCAGCACGAAATCTGTCCTACAAGAAATACTAAGGGGGCTCTATGAGGGAAATGTTGCAAGGAACGTAAGGTACTAGAGACACCACAAGAATGAATCCTACAGAGAACACAATGAATCTAAACCCATAATTTTCTATAACAACACTGCATGTAAATGGACTAAATGCTCCAATCAAAAGACATAGGGTAGCAGAATAGATTAACAAAAACAAAATCCAGCTATTTGCTGTCTACAAGAGACTCATTTTAGACCTAAGGACACCTTCAGCTTGACAGTAAGGGGAAGAAGAAATATATATCATGATACTGGAAGTCAAAAAAAAGCTGGAGTGACTATACTTATACCAGACAAGTTGGACTTTAAAGACAGTAACAAAATATGAAGAAATGAATTATATATTATAGGGTCTATCCATCAGGAAGAGCTAACAATTATAAATGTCTACGCACCGAATATGGAAGCACCCAAATACATAAAACAATTATTCATAAACAGAAACAATCTTATGGATAAGAATGTGCTAATAGCAGGGAACTTTGATACTCCACATACAGCAATGGATACATCAACTAGACAGAAAATCACTAAAGAAATAATGGAGTTGAATGACACATTGAACCAGATGATTTGACAGATATATTTCGAACTCTACATCCCTGAGGCCATGGAATTCACTTTCTTGTCAAGTAAGCATGGCACATTCTCCAAGATCACATACTGTAACGAGAAGAAGCCTTCAATAAATATAAAAGAATTGAGAGCATACCATGCACACTTTCAGATCACAATGCTATGAAACTTGAAGTCAATCACAGGAAGAAGTCTGGAAAATCTCCAAAAACATTGAGGTTAAAGAACACTATACTAAAGAACAAATGGGCCAATCAAGCAATTAGAGAACAAATAAATATGGAAACAAATAAAAATGAAAATACAACTATCCAAACTCTATGGGATGCGGCAAAGGCAGTCCTAAAGGAAAGTACATTGCACTCCAGGCCTATTTCAAGAAATTAGAAAAAGTGCAAGTACAAAATAAAAGTGCACCAAAAGGAACTAGAAGGAGAGCAACAAGAGCACTCCAAACACAGTAGAAGAAGAGAAAAAATAAAAATCAGGGCAAAAATAAACAATATAGAATCCAAACAAACAGTTGAATAGATCAATGAAACTAAGAGTTAGTTTTATAAAGAATAAACAAAACTGACAAACCTCTAGCCAGGCTTCTCAAAAAGAAAAGAGAGAGCACCCAAATAGACAAAATCATGAATGAAAATGGACTTAAACAACTCCTCAGAAATACAAGCAATTATCAAGAAATACTATGAAAAATTATATGCCAACAAATTGGACAACTTCAAAGAAATGGTCAAATTCCTAAACACACACTCACTACCAAAATTCACACGGGAAGACATAGAAAATCTGAACAGACCCATAACTAGTGAAGAAATGGAATAAGTTAAAAAAAAAAAAAAAA